>NC_080714.1:5384258-5549258 GCF_019097595.1 Hemibagrus wyckioides
CAGCAAGGTAGCTGTTGCCTCACAGCAAGAAGGTCCTGGGTTCGAATCCCGGGTTCGAACAGGCAGGGGCCTTTCTGTGTGGAGTTTGCATGTAAGTCTGTGTGGGTTTACTCCGGGTACTCCGGTTTCCTCCCACAGTCCAAAAACACGTACATTAGGTTGACTGGTTATTCTGAACTGCCCATAGGAGTGAGTGTGTGGTTGTCTGTCTATATGTGTGGCCCTGTGATGGACTGGTGACCTGTCCAGGGTGTACCCCTGCCTTTCACCCAGTGTGTGCTGGGATAGACTCCAGCAGATCCTAATGAGGAATAAAGCGGGTATAGACAATAGATGGATGGATCCTGTTTCCCGGACATTTTGAAGAACATTTGTGAAATTTCTTTGTGCCCTAGTAGTGAAAATAATGTAGAAGAAGTGTTTAGTAGTCAGCAGGGTCCTTCACTGACTGTAACTCTGACTGAAAACTTAACCCTGATGTAGAGAACGTGCGCTTTTTGTCAAGACCTCTGCTTTAAATACGAGCTTTTAAATGGTATCCAAACAAAACGCTGCTTACTTCCTCCATATACCACCTATAAACAGAATGGATATGAATGTAAACAGCATCAGATTCTGCTGGTGTGTGTTTTAGAAGATACTTGAATACCAATCTGTCTGCTTTCACCAACTAATTAGTGTGTGAGTGAGGTAAGAGTCTCCTGTCTGAGGAGCGTTGGTGAAATGAAACACTTCTGAGTAAACAGTATAACTTACCATCTCTCTCTCTCTCTCTCTCTCTCTCTCTCTCTCTCTCTCTCCTCAGCTATGCAGTTGCAGGAGTGGTTGCGTTCCTTTCACTTCAGCAGCGGTGATTTAGGCAGCACTGATGTAGCAGATCTCAGGGCTCTGCTTCCCTCCCTGGCGCTCTCTCCTCCCTCTCTCCTCGGGCTCGGAGCCGTGGCCTCGCTCACTGCCTACTGGCTGGTTACCCGACCTCGCTCCATCCGGCCTCCGTGTGACCTGAAGGCTCAGTCCATACCTGTTCAGGTGCATTTCCTCATACTCTCAATGCAAAACAAATCACCATTACAACCGGCATCTTTCTACTGTATTTGTGCATCATTCTCTTCATTTTAAAGGGTTGCCATGATATAATCATCACACAAAAGCAGTGTATAGTTATAGAAGGTATAACATTCCAAAGACCTGGCAACACTGCGATGTTCTGATGTCTGCTCCATCTCTCCATCCCCTAACATTGCAGAGCTTTTTATAAATACACATAGATATATTTTAAATATCTGATTATATTCATGTTCAGCAGAGGTGCTTTTTCATTTGGTTCATTAATTCTTTGTCTTATTTGAATCCATATTCATCGTATTCAAAATATCTGTATTAAAAATATGTTTAAAACTGGTTAATCTCCTTGCGTTTGTCCTCAAGCCACCACTGTAGTATATTTTAAACACTATATTGCCAAAGGTTTTGGGACACCCCACCAAATCATTGTATTCAGGGGTTGGGCTCGGCCCCTTGGTTCCAGTAAATGGAACTCTTAATGCTTCAGCTTCATACCAAGACATTTTGGACAATTTCATGCTCCCAACTTTGTGGGAACAGTTTGGGGATGACCCCTTCCTGTTCCAACATGACTGCACACCAGTGACCAAAGCAAGGTCCATAAAGATATAATGATGAGTGAGTTTGGTGTGGAGGAGTCCAGACCTCAACCCGATAGAACACCTTTGGGATGAATTAGAGTGGAGACTGTGAGCCAGACCTTCTCGTCCAACATCAGTGCCTGACCTCACAAATGCGCTTCTAGAGGAATGGTCAAAAACTCCCATAAACACACTCCTAAACCTTGTGGAAAGCCTTCCCAGAAGAGGTGGGACAACTCCATATTACATTCATATGCATGTAAAGGCAGACGTCCCAAAACATTTGACAGTATAGTGTATGTGTGTGAGTCTGATTAAATGCCAGTTTAATTTTGTAATAAAGGGCTTCAGGGTAAGGCTTGAAATAGTCCTTTTTGATTATTGTGAACCAATAATCATCCAAATTTTATAAAATAATGATGTGTGCATGTTTTCAGGGAGACGCCAGTTGCAGACGATCCGCCTTGCTGAAGGATGATAATCTACTAGACTTCTACTTCGATGATACGAAGACCGTGTACGACATGTTTCAGAGAGGCCTGAGAATCGCAGGTAAGTTTGGCAGAAAACAGCTCAGGATGCAGTTTAAGCACCACGAGACACAGCTGAGCTCATTTAGCCAGCAGGGTCGTAATAGCGCTCATCTCCTGTACTTAACCGCATCTTGCTCGAGGCTGCAGGAAATTGCACATCACAGACATCCATCTGGCCAAACCCACTTTTTTCAGCCTAACTGACAAGCTTTTTGGCCAAAAGCGTTCACGGCCAAGTCGTAAAAATGCACTTGTGTCTACTAGACAGAAGGGCTAGCTTTAATTAAAGGCATTATGACCTGAAGCTGTGTTCGGATTTTCGTTCTTAAGACACACACACACACATACAACGAAGAAGCCACAATAACGCACAGGCAAATGTGTTCAGCACAAAAGTATTAGATTTTGCCTTAACCGTGATGGGGCTGGCTTCATTGTGAAAAAAGAGGCCATTTGGCAGATGCTGAATGCAGCTAGTGATGGTTCGGGTTTCACCGGGTGACCTGGGAATGTTGTGTCACTCCAAATGTAATGCAGCACTGGAACTGGGGCTTTTCTGACACACTTACAGTGCATTCAAGGAAGTATTTCATTTAGACTTAGTGTTATCTTCTAGAACTGTAAAATAAAATACAAATGATGAGGAAAAAATAAAGAGAACGGGTGTGAATGCTGCTCGATAAAGTGCCGGCTGCTGATATTGTGGTGTCCGGCAGGTGATGGACCATGCCTTGGCTTTAGGAAACCGGGAAAGCCGTACCAGTGGATCTCCTACACCGAGGTAAGACCTACAGCCTTTTAGGAAAAACTAAGAAGTCTTTTGCTCGTGATATTCATACTTTTGCTTTACTGTGTTAACCCAAGTAAGAAAAATGAAGGACATGGATTTACACAGAACAATGATTTCTAGACCAGACGACTGAAAACCTGGAGCTCGGCATGAGACGTAACAATCAACTACTGATATGTACATTTTATTTAGTTATGTAAGAGAAACGTATCCAGACCCCCTGGTTGTTAGGGTGCTGACGTCTGGGCAGAGAGATCTGAAGCCACGACGCTCTCAGAGAGCAGAGAGAGCACCTCCACCTCTTCTTTTATTTTCAGCCATTAGGACCCATCACTAGGTCTTTTCTGTCTAATGTAAGCCAGAATAGGTTCTTGTTTTTGTTTTTTTCCCCTCACACACTGGATGGACTCGCTGCACCTTGTACTGAACGTTGTCATTTCCTGTCCTGCTGCAGGTGGCAGAGAGGGCACAGGTGCTGGGCTCCGGTCTGCTGGCCAAAGGATGCAAGCCTACTCCTAAACAGTTTGTCGGCATCTTCGCCCAGAATAGGCCAGAGGTACAACACACACACACACACACACACACACACACACACCTTCACACCTTCTATTGACATGATGATTACTGCAGCTAATTAATGCCTACACCCAAACTTCACCCTAATCCTAGCCTCTGTAGCCAGAAGTAAATATTTTGATTCTAAAAAGAACATTGCGAGGATCTTAAAAAGGGCTAAATATATACACACACAAACACTTCAGAGGAACGACCGTTGACGTAATTATTAGCAAAGCTAATTCATCCTATCCTACACCTAAACCTAACCTCAACCCCTGTGAACAAAAGGAAACTTGTTTATATGTACCTCTCTTCTCATGCAACCAGAGTATCATTTTATAGAAAAACATGCACTATTATCATCACTGTTATCATGAGTATCTGATTTATATATAAATATATATAACACTTCAGTCTGTGCAAAATTAGCATCCATCCAAAGTCTATTAAAATACGTCCCTGGATCAGACCTGTGTGTAAGCAGTAGTGGTGCGTATGATCTTACAGGATGGACTGTAACTGTGCTGACACTAACATTGTCTCCCCCTGCTGGCTGCAGTGGGTTATTACAGAGTTGGCCTGTTACACCTTCTCCATGGCGTTAGTGCCTCTGTATGACACACTGGGCCTGGAGGCCATGGTGCACATCCTCAACCTGGGTGAGTGAGTCGCAGTGGATTTCACCTTCACGTCAACTACTGCGTGACAGACAGCCAGGCTTCTGGTTTTTGTTTCTAAATTTCGATGGAAATAGAGATGCAAAAGCACTTAACATGCTTGGAGATGACTTGTGACGACTGTTTGTAGGAGCGGTCATGTGATTAACTAATTATTATTAATTAATCAAAATGGCCTGGACATCATATCAGTAATTTTAATAAACAATTTTATAAATATTTTTTATTTTATCATTTTTTAAAAAAATGTATTATTTAAAAAATGCTCCGAGGACACCGACTCATTATGAAAAGTCATAAGATTTTTGAAGGAATATTCCAGAAATAAAAAATGTGGAATATTTGGTGAAGTAAAAAATTAATTAAAAAAAAAATTAAACCTGCCATTTAGTTTAGTTGTAGCTAAATTTGAGCTTCCTGTAATGTATAATTCACTCAGATAAATAAGTAAATAACATCTCGAACTAGAACCATTTATTTTTCTACAAGTAAACTTTCCTGCTCAGTGATTTTCTGAGTTATCATCGCCCCCTTGTGGCTCACAGTGTGTTTCGCTTTATAAAATAGCATTTTATTCATGAATGTTGTTTTTCTCAAGAAGGTAAAGAGACATTAGCAGTGCTAATATGTAACTAAAGTTCAACATACCATCTTCTCTCCCCCTCTCTCTCTCTCTTTGTCTCTTTCTCTCGCTCTGTCTCTCTTTCTCTTTCTTTCTGTAGCGGAGATCTCTCTGGTGGTCTGTGATAAAGAGGAGAAGGCCGAGTCTCTGTTGCTCAATAAGGAGAATGGCGTGACTCCTACTCTGTCCTGTCTGGTGATCTTTAACCCTGTGAGCGCCGCCCTGGTGGAGAGAGGGAGGAAGTGCGGTGTGGAGATTTTGCAGCTCGAACAGCTCATGGTCAGAAAATAGCATGAATTTTAAATGAACAGGAAACATGTAAATAGTGACTGCTTCATTATGTTTTGCTGTGTGTTTTTTTTCTTGCAGGATTTGGGCAGGGAAAATCTCCAGGCTCCAGTAGTAAGTGTCCAATGAAATCTCTTTCGCAGTTCCTAAAGTGTCGGGTATTTCATGTGTTCCTTGGGAATTTCCTGATGTAGCGACAAATAACACACCAACCTTTAGCTCAACAGTGCATGGACGCTTCATCACACACCTCATCTGACCACATTATTTGAGTTAATAAGCTGTTTTGTTGTGTTTGTCGTAGCCTCCTCAGCCTCAGGACCTGGCTGTGGTGTGTTTCACCAGTGGAACTACAGGTACAGCTCTTTTCATCTACTTCCATTTCTTTCTAAAGCCAGAAATGCTATAAAGCCATTAATCCAACCACTCCTTTATGGTGTGATTGTGAAGTAAATGACTTCCTGTTCATTTAGGAAAGCCAAAAGGAGCCATGATCACGCACGGCAACATCACCTCCAACACCTCCTCCGTCATTAAGATTCTGGAGGTCAGTCACACACACTCACACTTCTCTTTCTAGGTTTCTTCTCCATTTCCTAGACACCAGTATATGGCTACAGGAGACACAAACAACCAGCTGTGCAGAAAAAAAACATAAAGCAGCTAGTTAGAGTGAGTCAGGAACCAGGAGACTGGTGTTGATCTTCAGACTGAAGGATCCTGGCCATAAATCTGTCGTGAAGAATGAAATGGAATAAACTGTAGCAGATCATGGAAAATAATCAAAAGCAAATAATCCAGGACAAACATTTCCTTTGTTAGTTTGCTAACTAGCCAGGAATATCCTAGACCTAATAACGTGGCGTAATAAAATACTCAGTGAGACCGATACAGAGCGGCTCACTGACCAGTGCTTCAAGAGAAATGAAAATAAATTCAAGTGCGAAAGCCAATCAGGGCAACATGAGTGAGGAGAAAATAAGTCTTAGACACACTATTACGTGCTGCACTGAAAGACGTGTGCACTTCAGTCAATATACACAGATCAGCCATAACATTATGACCACCTGCCTAATATTGTGTTGGTTCCGCTTTTGCTGCCAAAACAGCCCTGACCCGTCCTGCACTGTGTATTCTGACACCTTTCTATCAGAACCAGCATTAACTTCTTCAGCAATCTGAGCAACAGTAGCTCGTCTGTTGGATCGGATCACACGGGCCAGCCTTCGCTCCCCACGTGCATCAGTGAGCCTTGACCGCCCATGACCCTGTCACCAGTTCACCACTGTTCCTTCCTTGGACCACTTTTGATAGATACTGACCGGGAACACCCCACAAGAGCTGCAGTTTTGGAGATGCTCTGATCCAGTGGTCTAGCCATCACAATTTGGCCCTTCGTCAAACTCAAATCCTTACGCTTGTCCATTTTTCCTGCTTCTAACACATCAACTTTGAGGACAAAATGTTGACTTGCTGCCTAATATATCCCACCCACTAACAGGTGCCATGATGAGGAGATCATCAGTCTTATTCACTTCACCTCTCACTGCTCATAATGTTATGCCTGATCAGTGTATTTAATCAAAAACTAGACTGACATGGGCCTCTCTCCTTTACTCACCACTAAATGATTTATACCAACCTTTTAAACAACTTTTTTAATGGGACGGGATTCTGTGAACATTTTTCATGTGGATTTTGCACACACGAGTGTGAGCCTTAAGTATTCAGAAGTTTGTGGCCAGAAAAGTGCACAAAAGATGTGAGATGCTGTGTATCCTGGAGTGTGAGGATGAGACTAACACACACCCAGTACACACACACAGTGTTACTGGTTGGTTTGTTGTAAGGCAAAATCTCAAAATTGCGCTGGAATTAAAACTATAATATCTCAAATATCAGACGAATTCGCACTAGACCATAGTGGTGATGGGTTTAAATCCTCTTCGTCTTATTTTTTTTTCTTTATCTCCATGTCTGTTCATTAGAATCTGTTTATTTCCTGCGGGACGCATTCCCGCTCTTCTCCCTCCGCCGCTCGCTCTCTCACCGTAGGCCTCCGAGAATTGTGTGGTAAATAAATGGTGTGTTTCACCACCCAGTAAATTCTAAACTCCTTCTTAAATCAGCAGCGTGGAAGACAAACTGCGCGTTTAACCGTGGCTGTAAGCGCTGAACGGTCGCCTTAATCACCCACTTAAACTGTAATGCCTCAGATATTTCATGTAGCTGATGATCTGTGCCACAGATGTTTTTTTTTTTTTTTTTGTCTTTGTTGGATTTATGGGAACGTTTCCGTTTATTTGCAGGGCTTTTTCGAGATCCGCCAGGAGGACGTGTCAATCTCATACCTGCCCCTCGCTCACATGTTTGAGCGCATGATTCAGGTAACTGTGCGTGTTTATTCCTCGATTGGGATCTGTCCAGTAGAAGGTCAGAGCTCATAATGCACGGATTAGATAAAGAGGGGACGATGTTAACCGCAGCATATAGATTTATCATTGGGAACAAAATCGGAATTTTATTACACGTTATCAATTTTATTACTTTTTGTTATTACCTACTTAGAAACAGCGCGAACCAAAAGCACAAGGGTGTTATAAAGCCAACATCCATGAAAGAAAGTGTGTCTAACTCATCTGCATAACTCATCACGACGTTCCTTTCCCTCCGTTCTCGCCCGATTTCAGGTGTCTATGTTCTGTCACGGAGCGAGAGTGGGCTTCTATCAAGGGGACATCTCACTGCTCATGGACGACATTAAAACTCTGAAGCCCACCTTCTTCCCTGTGGTGCCCCGCCTACTCAACCGCATCTACGATAAGGTCGGTATCCGTGTACAGAATATATTGTATATATATGCTGTTATATGACATGCGTGAAGGTCTGACATGACCAGAGGATGACCATGAGACAAAGGATTTGTCGATACCTAATGACAACTCACTTCATAAGTACACCCGTGTGACTTAGATCTGATCTGCCAATCATCTAGCATTTGCCCCCGTGGTGATAATCAGTATCTGATAGATGGATTATCATCATTTTATAATTTTTTTTATATGAAGAGACACAAAACTTGTGTAATATGACATGCTGTTTCAGAGTGGTTGAGCTATTCTGGTGTGTGTGTGTGTGTGTGTGTGTAGATCCAGGGTTCGGTGACATCCGTGTTGAGGAGGGCCATCCTACACTACGCCGTGAGCAGGAAGCAGGCCGAGCTGAGCAGCGGAATCGTCCGGAATGACAGCGTGTGGGACAGACTAGTCTTCAGCAAGATCCAGGTATCTCTCGCAGATCCAGCAGTTAGTCCCGACTCCTCCTGTCCTCTCTGTATTCACAGCACACCGGGGTTTGAAAGGGAAATATTTAACAGGACATTTGAGTCCAGCTTCCACATTTCATCACACTGTCCTTATTATCAGAGTCTAGTGGGAATAAACGATAGTAAAATTAAATGATGATAAAAAAACCCTGCATTTTCTGTTTGCGTTTCATTTAAATGTAGCTTTTTCCTTTCCCTTCCTTTCCTTTACATTTTTCTTTCCTTCTTTCTCCTTTTCTTCTTCCTCTTCTTATTCATTTCAATTTTCTGCCTCTTCATCCCCTTCTTCTGTGTCGAGTGACCCGACTGAAGATGTTTGTTCATCTCATTACAAAAAGGATAAGAAGATTGTAGTGAATTAGCTAATGTTAGGAATGTGTATACGTTTAATACCTGCTGTCTTTCTCTCTCTCTCTCTCTCTCTCTCTCCCCCTCTCTCTCTTTTACCCTCTCTCTCACTCTCTCTCTGCCTCTTTCTCGTTCTGTCTCTCTCTTTTCCTCTCACCTTCTATCTCTCTCTCACTCTGTCTCTATCCCTCTCTCTCTCCCTCTGTCTCCGTCTCTCACTCTGTCTCTATCCCTTTCTCTCTCCCTCTCTCTCTGTCTCTCACTCACCCTCTCTCTCGTTCTGTCCCTCTCACTCGTCTCTCTCTCACTTTCTCTGTCTTTTACCCTCTCTCTTTCTCACTCTGTCTCCATCCCTCTCACTCTGTCTCTATCCCTCTCTCTTTTCCCTGTCTCTCTCTCTATCCCTCTCACTCGTCTCTCTCTCACTTTCTCTCTGTCTTTTACCCCCTCTCTCTCTCCCTCTCTCTCTGTCTCTATCCCCCTCTCTCTCTCGCTCTTCCTCTCTTTCATTCTCTCTCTCACCCTCCCTCTCTCTAGGCCAGTCTGGGAGGAAACCTGCGCTTCATCCTGACGGCTTCGGCTCCCATCTCGCCCACAGTGCTGTCCTTCCTCAGAGCTGCCCTCGGCTGCCTGGTCAGTGCACTCTTTAGAAAAGAAAAAAAAAGAAAAAATCACCTAATAACATTTACTTTAATCACGTTTCTCAAACAAGATTACATCATTCATCATCATGCTAAACAGAAGACCAAAAGTTTATAATCGAATTGAAAGCAGTAGGAACGGTAATGCGTACGTGTAAAATGAACACAAGTGAGTTACGTGCTAACGTTCAAATCAAATATGCAGAGGAACTGCGCGGTGGGGAAAAACAGGCAGATGAACAGAATATGGGATCCTACGCATCCTGGAACACCTGGACTTTAATAGGCTGCTTTTCCAGTCATGGGGAAATGAGGGAAATAGATGAAATGACTTAGAATATTAGTGAGGGCTTAGATAAGGGCAAAGACATTGAATTCAGAGATGTAGTCATGAGCATTCTCTCTCTCTCTGTGTGTGTGTGTGTGTGTGTGTGTGTGTGTGTGTGTGTGTGTGTGTGTGTGTGTGTGTAGATATTCGAGGGCTACGGTCAGACTGAGTGCACGGCTGGCTGTACATTCTCTATGCCTGGAGACTGGAGTGCAGGTAACACCACCCCTCATGAGGAGATAATGATGGCCTCCAGTCATTTAACTCTATACTGAAAGGTCTCTCTGTGTAATCCAGACTGGTGTGAAACATTTAAAGAAACACAATTCTCCTCAAAATGAATTCCATCAGCCCGGTTTAGTATAAATAGTTGTTAAGTTTGGCTCTGGAGCTGATGCTGTAAGTAGGGTAATAGATGTAATGAGATGCTAACAGCAACTAAAAGCCACACCTATTAGAGATGATGAACCCCAAACAACATGCTGTGGAGAAAAATTCAAGATTGCTGGTTACTCTTTTTAGATTTGAGGTGGTGGTGTTTTTTTTTTTTGTCGTGTTTGTGGACTCGAGATGGCTGCTTTCTGATGTACTTCTAGCAATATAAAGTTTAGCCTTCGGAGATTTCACTGTTAAAAACTTGTGTCCCAGGTCACGTTGGTGCTCCTCTTCCTTGTTCCATGGTGAAACTGAACGACATTCCAGACATGAACTATTACGCCAAGAACGGACAAGGAGAGGTAACACACGTTCAATGTGTAATCTAATCTAAACTAATGTCAGATGCCACCGTTTCATTTGTGTGTGTGTGTGTGTGTGTGTGTGTGTGTGTGTGTGTGGTAGATCTGTATCCGGGGACCCAGTATATTTCAGGGTTACCTGAGGGACAAGGAGAGGACAGCCGAGGCTCTGGACAGTGACGGCTGGTTACACACAGGGGATGTGGGACAGTGGCTGCCGGTGAGACACACACACACTCTCACACACAGCAGCTTTCAATTAGTGAAATACAGTCAGGTCTAAAAGTATGGCTAATAAATAAACTGTAATATATTACATTAAAATATTATAACGTATGCTTTATTATCCATACTGCTATCAGTTAATAGGAAATATGTGTGTGTGTGTGTGTATATATATATATATATATATATATATATATATATATATATATATATATAAATTAAATTATGATATTATAGATTCTATTATAGAGTGAAACAATATTTTATAATATATGCCAAAATGCTGGAATCTGATTTCAGTAGCAGTCTTCAGGTGCTATAAATGTATTATTTGAAGGCAGTAATGAAAAAGCTGCATCCTTTGTGTGTCTCTGTGTGTGTGTGTGTTAGAATGGGACTCTTCGCATCATCGACAGAAAGAAGAATATCTTTAAACTGTCTCAGGGAGAATACATCGCTCCTGAAAAGATTGAGAACGTCTACATGCGCTGTGTACCTGTGCTGCAGGTGTATGTGCATGGAGACAGTCTACAGGTAAACACACACACACACAAACTACTCTGCATACTGATATAAAGTCTAATGGCATCTGATGCATACTGGTGGAGTTAACTATAGTGTGTGTGTGTGTGTGTGTGTGGGTGTTTTAGTCTTATTTGATAGGTATCGTGGTTCCAGACCCAGAAGTGTTTGTCAACTGGGCCAAAGAGAGAGGAATTGTGGGATCGTATGAAGAGCTCTGTCAGAATCCTGTGAGTTATATATATATCAGGGTATTGTGTGTGTGTGTGATATAATATGTTCTTCATATTGAACATACACAGATGTTTAGAGGCACTGTAGCAGTGTTTGTCTCTTTACTGCAGGATATGAAGAAAGCTGTGCTGGAGGACATGACCGCAGTAGGCAAGGAAGCAGGACTGAAGTCTTTTGAGCAGGTACCACACACACTTTCCTGATAATATGGCATTTTGCTTTATTATTATTATTATTATTATTATTAACTTTAACAAAGAGAGAAAAAAACTGGTGAGGTTTATAGCTTATACATGGCAGGAATAATTTGTCTTTTGGATGTTTCACAATATTAAAATGAAATTTAAACAAAAACTAAAACACTTCAGAGCATGCTGTTCTAGTAAAATAATCACCTTCAGGGTGTAACAGTAACTCCGCTTCATCACAACACACTCATCCTGAGCTTCCTGGATCCAGGAACGTTAATGTAAGCCAAAGAGAAGAAACTGACCTTCTCCGTCCTCATTTCCATTCCAGGTGAAGGATTTGTACCTGCACTCCGAGATGTTCAGCATCAGTAACGGCCTCCTGACCCCCACCCTGAAAAGCAAGCGAGTGGACCTGCGCCGCGTCTTCAGCGAGCAGATCGCACACATGTACAGCAAATCAGCCATGTAGAGACACGGCACAGGCTTCTGAATTTTATTATTAACATTATTTTTTAACTAACGTTCGAACTGGAAAAAGCTCTACTGATCATAAGCTAGATACGACACAGGACACACACACACACACACACACACACGCCGGAAAAGATGCAGGACGACGTCGCTGCTCTCCATCCTGTGATGTTAGTAATTGTGTATATAACGTAATACGAAGAACAGGTGAGGAAGCAACAAAGTGTGCGTTTCTTCCTGTGCGACTTTTATTATCCCTCAGGTCAGTTTGACCTCCTACACGGAAATCAGTACAGACCGTCCGTCCGTCACAAGACGAGAAAGACGACGTCCGTTTCATTGCTGCTGTAACAGATGATGTTCGCTAAACAAGTTCTTAATCGCTAATCGCTCTCTGTGATTTATTTAATCAAAGGCAGAGGTCATTTCTCACGTTAGGAACATAAAAGGTGTAATTTATGCAGCGTGTATTATAAAAGCAAACACGTGAACTGTAAATGTGGACAATTTGTTGTGCTGTACATATCCAGATTTAAACCTACCGATGAGGAACAACTCCACTAATTCAATCCAGGGTAGAGATGTACTGTATTTTATATGTGTTCTCTCGAAGATGAATAAAGATAATAGGTTTTAATTGGTTTGGGCTGGCTTTTTGGGGATAAAAAGGTTCATGCTAGGCAACGTGCTTAGAATACAGTGCTGATGAAATCTCGACTCTGATCACAGTTTCGATATCAATTCACAGATTTTATTTATTTTATTGCTACGATCATGTTTCCATGGTAACGGCTCACGTTTGTAACGTGGACATCCGGGATAAATCTGTGAATATGGTTACGTTTTCTGTGAGGGGACGCTCCTGCAAGATTTTAAGGAAGGAGTCTCCAGTGTCGGCGCTTTTGTAAGCCTTCAGGGATGGAGGAATTTTCACCTTTCTCAGTTAAAGTAAGCTGGGGGGATTTGGGATTAGAGGGAAAATCTGAGATGTTGCTGAGTGAGTGATGATTTAAAGCTGCTATAATGTGCGTGATAACAGGATCTAACCTGTTTTCGAGGAAGTTCCACAATATTAAATGGATGTAACTATAAATTCTGAATTATTTTGGGGGCATTAATGATCATTTTCCTTGCAACAGCATAAACCTGGGGAGAAAAATACTTTGAGATTCCAACTAAAAGAAGTAGACATGGACACGTGCCTTCTAGGAGTGTCCATCACCTGTGTGTGTCCACTGTTGAACCGGACAAATAACCTAGAAATGCTTTATGGCACTTTATAATATTAATATTAATTATAATAATAATACTTTGACACGGTCAGATTGTTATCGGATTAGATAAACAGCGAGGAATATTTTATTCAATAATATTCATCATAACAAAAATGTATCTCAAGCCTTTCCACTGACCTGAATGTGACACGTATTCACATTGTGCGTGTAAAACTAATTCTACAAATGATATTTCAGGTTTTTAACCAACAACCAATTTATTGTACGAGTTTGTAAAACAAATACAAAACGTGACAGATACAAATGACACAAATTATAAAGGACACGGGATTATAATGAAAGCAAACTCTTAAAAAGACGCGCACACAAAAAAAAAAATCCTTCGCGTTTTATCATATAAACAAATGAAGAAGAGATGAATGCTGTGAGAGATGATCCGATATCACGATGACGATAAAGGCACATATTTCAACAGAAATGACACGGAGGTGCGGTTAAGGATGGAGAACTGAAACTAAACAAAGAACCAAGAACGCTTTAAAAAATAAAAATAAAAAACGAAGACGACGTGAACATCAGGAAAGGGAAAACAGCTGTTTTCTTTTTTTTTAGAGGTTGGTCCCGAAACTGTATGGCTGTAGTGGGGGAAAAAAATTAGACGTTTAAACACAAAGACGAGTAAAAATTCAGTGTATTTTTGTGGGGTCAGTAGAGGGCGCTACAGTACCGGGTAACAGATTGTAATGACGGAGACAAACTGAATTCACTTCAGACAGTTTAAATACTCGATCAACAATGAATAAATACTTCATGCTAGTATTAAGTTACTAGATATTGCTTTCTTTGAGATCTCTGAGATGGAGCGCAGACGGGGTTTTAGTGTTCAGAGCGAAGGCCGGAGATACAGATGATGAGCCCTAATGAATTCTTGCCTTTGCTGTGTATTGAATACACAAGTCGTACATAAAGAACAAGCACGGTTCCAGTGATGCTCTACTCACCAGTGAGATCCTTCACTTTTCAGAAATTGCGCTCCCTTCGTACAAGTTCAGAGTGTAGTGTATCTGCCTGAGGAAGCCTTCCTCTGGTTTTACCATCATCGAGAAGCGGAAAGCTAACCGTAACCCTGATCACGAAGAGGAGTTTAAACAGACTGATGAAGAGCAACCACCTGAACGGAGGTTGAGAAACAAAGAAAGGTACAATCTCTACCTCTTCTCTACCGGTATTCCATACCACAGCCGGTCTGACCGTCGAGGAACAATCCGATGGAAGGAATAAAGGAAAAAAGCTGGTGCAGAGAGAGAGAGAGAGAGAGAGAGAGAGCTGCTTTTACTTCAGTCATCTGCTACGATAGACAGAGCACGCAGTTCGTTGAGCTTGGATTCGTTCTGCTGTTCTCGCTCTTGGTCCGTCAGGCCGCCTTGATCGATCTGATCTGTCAGGTCGCTGAAGATCTTGTGCATCTCTGTGAAGTACACCACCTGAAAGAAACAAACGAATCAGAGCAAGATAAAGACTTCGTTTGTACTTGCTCAAAAGTTTAACAGAAGCATGTATTACCCACAGAAGTCCTGATATCTTTTACACACACACAGAGTGAGAAAAGAGCAGCACTTTCTCGGTGTGTGTCTGTCTATTAAACATGACAGGTTAAGAGTTTTTCGGCATCCTGCTCTTCCTGTGAGTCAGGGGTCCTGCCTGAGATGCTGAGATGATTAATAGCCATTAATCACATTACAAGACACCAGGAGGAGTGGGCTGCCGACAAACCGGCTGGGAAATACAGTCGTTCCACCGGAAACCCACACACACACACACACACACACACACACACACACTGTGCACATTAATACACACACACACACTGTGCACATTAATACACACACACACAGAGCACATTTATTCACTTGCAGTATATGTACACACACACACACTTCACAGAGGCCCTCTAAAATATAATTATTTTTTACATTTTTTTTTTTTTTAACAGATTGCATTTAGATTTTCTTATCCAGAGTCAAAAACATGTCCAAGCAAGTTTAGGGTCTAAAAATAATTTTAAACCATGAATTTATTAAATGGCTGCTTCTTCTTATACATGCTTCATACATCATTTTGTGTTTATTATACACACCATGTGCTCTACATGTTCACATGATGCATTTTTATGATGATCACATCTTTAGGATACATTTATTTGAGACCTGTTTATTTCGGCTGCTCAACAGTGAATTATATGGTTAAAGGAATCGGGTTAAACACTCAATCAAAACAAACGTCCTCGATCCTCCACCTCCGATTCCAATATTTATCCACACGGATGACCACAAGGCCCAGAGTCCCCCTTTTTCCCCCCTCCCCTAATAAACATTTTTGATGCTGGAAGTAGGCATCATTCATCCTGACTGGGAGTCGAGCGGTCTCTGTCGCTGCTTATTATCCTGTGCTCTAATTAAAAGATCAATCCGAGTCGGTGCCATTCTGTGATGTAGAGAGACCGGGTTCCTGCCCCGGGGCTCATGGGAAACGGATACTGCTCTGTCCTGTTTATGTATCTAACTGGCAGATTTGCCACATCAAGCACTGCCTGACGATCCGTTTACATGCAGCACGTGGGAGCGGCGTGGAGACAGAGGGGCTCCCGTCACAAGCTCTGAGAGACGGCCGAAGAACGATGGAGCCACTGGGTGTGGGGAAAACGGGCGCAGTCCTACGCGTACATCCGCTCGTGTCCGTCTACGCCCAGAGCGGTTGCTTAAAACTAAAACTGGCACGATAATACATTCTAGACTTTTTTTGGGGTTTTTTAAACAAAAAGTGACAGGTTAATATGACCCTAGACATTTAAACTGTCGCGGTTCGACAGTGGCCATCATTTCCTGGAGAACGGATTTGCAATCAGGGATTGCTGAAACAATGCCACATCCTCAATGAGTTTACTAACACTGTCTGAAACCTGGCCAAGGGGCCACGAAAACACACAAAATTAGCTTAGGGTGGTCAGGACGAGGGCTTTTAGTCAAGAACCGTTTTTAATTCTAGGTTAAATTCATAGAGTAGTAGGAAGGTTGAAGGACTGTGTCACCTTTCCAGCCTTGTGATAACTACAGACGAACAGAGAAAAGAACAACTGTTAGGATTTAATCAATATTAAATATTATATTTACTCATTTAGCTGACGCTTTTATCCGAAGTGACTTACAAAGTGATAGTGATATATAAAGCAGAGGACAATACAAGTAGAAACAGCAGAGAAGTGCACAAAGAAGAGATGTCTAAGAGCTAGAGTAAATGCAGATCTATCTATCTATCTATCTATCTATCTATCTATCTATCTATCTATCTATCTATCTATCTATCTATCTATCTATCTATCTATCTATCTATCTATCTATCTATCTATCTATCTATCTATCTATCTATCTATCTATCTATCATTAAGGGTCAGTTCAGCGTTCATGGAAGAGGTGGGTCTTCAGTGACGGATTGATAGTGATGGATTGTGTGTCTATACAAATATAAGGCATTATTTGTGTTCCATAATCTTTCTGTAGTTTCACAATACCTTCAGATGTTTTTGATTTAAGGAACGATGGCCTACAAAAAGTGTATTTCTCGTAAAGATTTATTGACCATCAAACATAACGGAAACCTCCGTCCTGACAGTCCATGACTCGGCTCGACTGGTCAGCGACCTATGAGACGGCCGGCACGACAGAGGTGATGACCGTTTTAGCGAGAAATTTGATTCGGAAGCTGGAAGACAGAAGGCTGGACAGAAATCAAGGACTAAAGAGCTGCTGCACTGCCCTCTCTTTAGGCAGAGATGACACAAGGGCTTTAGTTGAATGATTTAATTTAAGGTTAATGTAAGAAACTAACATGCTGATAAAAAGAAGCCACAGAAGATTGAGTGATAATTGTAAAGATTAATACGCAAGTCGCTTAGGAAGGATGTTCGATGAGTAAAAAGGTTTTTTTTTTTACAGAATAAGAGCACAAATGTTACAGACGTGGTGTTCAAAGAAAAAAAATCTGGCTTTTCCACATATTATTTAAACATATGTGAATGATGCAGGAGCTCAAGAACGCAGTCTCTACAGACTAATAGTTAAGAGTGTGTGCGGGTGTGTAAGACACACGAGTGAGACACGGTGGACTATCTATCCCCCGTGCAGACGGAGGAGGCCTTATGACAACTCTCTAATTTTGACAGAGGTCCTAAACACCACCTAAACACGCATCAGACCATTGGGAAGTGTGTGTGTGTGTATATTTGTTCCGGAACAGTGAGTGATGTGGTGGAGCTCTGAAAGGAAACGGTTGAGTTTTGCTTCTATCTGAGCAGAGGCGATCTCTGAACTGTGTGTGTATGATTCAGCAGGATGAGGGGACTCTCAGTTCCAGAAGATCTATGAGTCAGAGTGTTTAAGATATGTCCATCGTGGACTGTGGGCACACACACACACACACACACACACACACACATACAGAGGCTAATCTCTGACTATAAGAGTCTGCTAGTTGAGAAATCAGGCTTGATAGCTGTTGCACATCTCAGTGAGTCTAAATACAGCATGTGTGATAGCGAGTCTCTGCGGTCCACCTACACACTGCCTCTTTAACGCAGCGATTCTCCTCTCTCGAACCGATGTACTATTCATACCTCTCTGAGCTTAAGCACCACATTGTGTGTGTGTGTGTGTGTGTACGAGGCTATTCACTGCCACCGATACAGCTAGTCAACTGGTTAAGGGTCATCTGAAGGGGCCTCTTTCGTAGCATTGCCCCTTCAGCAAGCAGCCAATAGCATGCTTTCCCCGGAGCTCAGGCTTCTCTACGGTCTAATAAACGTAAAATGAATTTCAAATTTTCTCCTCGTGAGCTAATCTGTGGAATCGAACCTGGTCGTGTGAGCAGTGGCTTCTCTACTGATCGTGATGTACGCCATTCGCTTAAAGCCTCTCCCTCTCTTTTCCTCCTACTCTTTGCTGTCTCTGACAGGAAGGAGGCTCTGCCAATCATGTTGAATGCACACCGAGTGATTCATGCTAAGGCTCCGCGTTAATCAGCTAATAAGATTACACAAACGGGGGACGCAACAGGAACGACGTTAATCCGCACTAATACAGGAGAATCGCCAAAGCAGTGCTTGATCTTGTTGATCTCTCTCAGCCTGGTTGGAGTGAATTCAGGATGGAAAGAAGAACAGGATTGGCTGCATCACAGGATTCTCAGACAGAGACCTCGACTAACCCAATCACCTTGTCTGGCCTTACTACCACATCTGAAGTCAAACACATGCTAATTTTAGCCCAGATTCCCGCGTCACAGACTAATTTTGGGGCTCAGCAACCCACCTTTCTCCCATACTATCATCTACTGTTGTGTGTAGCAGATGATAAGCAAATTCAATCTAATCTAAAAACTGCTTCTAGCAGAAATTATTTTATGTACTATACAATACTGAGCACTATACCTCAGATCACTCAATCTTGACTAACCCAAACACAACTAAACCTAACAGACTAATCCAACTACACTGTCTGACCTTACCACCCCAACACCTCTTCTGACCTCACCACCCCACCTCGACTAAGCCCACTGCCTTGCCTGACCTCACCACCTCACCTCGACTAAGCCCACTGCCTTGCCTGACCTCACCACCTCACCTCGACTAAGCCCACTGCCTTGCCTGACCTCACCACCTCACCTCGACTAAGCCCACTGCCAGGCCTGACCTCACCACCTCACCTCGACTAAGCCCACTGCCTTGCCTGACCTCACCACCTCACCTCGACTAAGCCCACTGCCAGGCCTGACCTCACCACCTCACCTCGACTAAGCCCACTGCCAGGCCTGACCTCACCACCTCACCTCGACTAAGCCCACTGCCAGGCCTGACCTCACCACCCCACCTCGACTAAGCCCACTGCCAGGCCTGACCTCACCACCTCACCTCGACTAAGCCCACTGCCAGGCCTGACCTCACCACCTCACCTCGACTAAGCCCACTGCCAGGCCTGACCTCACCACCCCACCTCGACTAAGCCCACTGCCTTGCCTGACCTCACCACCTCACCTCGACTAAGCCCACTGCCTTGCCTGACCTCACCACCTCACCTCGACTAAGCCCACTGCCAGGCCTGACCTTACCACCTGACCTCGACTAAGCCCACTGCCTTGCCTGACTTCACCACCCCACCTTGACTAAGCCCACTCCCTTGCTTGACCTCACCACCCCACCTCAACTAACCCCACTGCCTTGCCTGAGCTCACCACCCCGACTTAACTAACCCCACTACTTCAACTAATCCCACCACTTATAATTGATTGGTTCCTGCCTGGGCCAGTTCCTGGTTTTAAAATGTTCTAGAAATGAGATGGGTTGAAAAGAAAAAAAAGGAGAGAAAAAAAAAAGAATAGTGTGACTTAACCTTCAGCACCCACTACAACAGCTGTTCCCACTGCCCCTGTATCTAAACACTGTGCTTTTATAAAGCCTCAGGAACATTATGTCTACTGCCAACCCAAAGATAAACACATACACACTAACAATCACAAGGTTACAATTGAGTTAGCCACATGATGTGTCCGTCCACTTAAAGCTCATCATCAGTGCGTGGGGCAGCAAGTCAGTGGTAAAAACAAAACTCTGTGTGTGTGAGAGAGAGAGAGAGAGAGAGAGAGAGAGAGAGATCACCACATAAAGAAAAAAGCAAATAATTATGAACTTCCTGAAGTGACAGCCTGAGTTGAAGCAGGATTGTGGGGGTTAATCACATTATAGACAGGAGGAGGGTGGGGAGTGTGTACATGTAAGAGTGTGCCTGTGTGTGTATGTGTGTGTGTGTGTGTGTGTTTGACTATTTCTACGAGGTAGTCAAGGTTAATCACATTAGATCTGGGTGGAGAGAGCAGTAGAGGGGATTACGGCCTTGTGTGTGCGCTCGAGTGTGTGCGTGTGTGTGTGTGTGTGTAAGAAAAAGAGACAGAAACCCGGAGTGTGTTGTCTTCTCCAACAATCAAACATCACAGCCATGTTTTGATGATCCAGAGCACAACGTACGCGTCTATGAAGAATGCCGTCAGAAGTTAATCGCATAATTACTTTACAGACATGTAGAGGGAAACAGGCAGCTGATTTTGTCAGACAGAAAATTAATAGAAAAAAATAAATAAATAACCGTGATGATGACAGTGATACAGTTAAGTAATTAACTCCGGCTAAGAATTATATTTATTCCTAATTAAAGATGTAGCTAATTATACACTATGCTAAGTGGCAAGCAGATGACATTTTAAGATTAATACAAAACCTGTTTTTTTTTCGCAGGCCATTTTTATCTAAGATGCTCAGTGGCAGTTCCTGAAAAAACCACACAGATTCAGATGCTATGAAATTTGTAAATGCTCCGACAAATATACCCCCCACCCCCTGACCTCTTCCTCCAATAAACCAGTGGCACTTTTACTGTATCATACTTGGCTCTTATGATGTTATGGCACCTGTTTTCCATAGTTATGATCCGAAAGCCTTTCATTCTAATATAACTATTAAACAAAGAAAAAAGGTTTAGCGTTCAGGGACAAAAAGTGTATATATATATATATATATATATATATATATATACACACACACACACATGTATATACAGTGATCAGCCATAACACTATGACCATCTTTTGCTGCCAAAACAGCCCTGACCCGTCCTGCACTGTGTATTCTGACACCTTTCTATCAGAACCAGCATTAACTTCTTCACCAATCTGAGCAACAGTAGCTCGTCTGTTGGATCGGATCACACGGGCCAGCCTTCGATCCCCACGTGCATCAGTGATCCTTGGCCACCCATGACCCTGTCACCGGTTCACCACTGTTCCTTCCTTGGACCACTTTTGATAGATACTGACCACTGCAGTCCAGGAACACCCCACAAGAGCTGCAGTTTTGGAGATGCTCTGATCCAGTGGTCTAGCCATCACAATTTGGCCCTGCGTCAAACTCGCTCAAATCCTTACGCTTGTCCATTTTTCCTGCTTCTAACACATCGACTTTGAGGACAAAATGTTCACTTGCTGCCTAATATATCCCACCCACTAACAGGTGCCATGATGAGGAGATCTGTATGTATGTATCTATGTATGTATGTATGTATACACACACACACACACACCAACCCCATTTCTCAAGGATTTTGATGACATTCCTATTTCTTTATTTTTAAGGTGTAACAAAACATTTGGAGCGTGATAATTTCACCCAGCTGTGTTTAGATTGTGAGTCAATACCATGTCCTGCTGGATGCTTAGTTCCATACAATACTATCAGTAAGACTAACCCCCTACATAGCCAGTTCCTGGAGCGTCACAATATCTGAAACTCATCCTGAACTTATTTTGAAACGATCTAGCTTCGTCGACGTAGAGAAAACCAGTGGTACGAATGGAATGTCAATCAGGAACAGTGGTTGTGTTAATCACTGTTACTACATCATTACTTCTTATATTACATCAGCTCTGAAATAATAAGTGTGGCAGGCTGAGGGGATCCATTCACATGGTCAAATTTGGACGTTTTCTACATCCTGGACGTTTTGACCGCTGGTACATGATCATATCTGATCCACTCCAGTACGTAGCTATCCGACTTGACCAAAGAATAAAAGCGGGTTTGTGGTGTTTTTAAAAAAAATATATAATCTTTATAGGAATTATAGGAAGTTTTGGCCTGAATTATAATTTATGTCATGTTTGTCTGTATGCCAATTTTTTTTTCTACGCATGATAATGATAACTTCTGAACCTTTGTTCCCCAAAAACACCACAAATGAATAATTACCAAGCAAACATAATTACTAAGACGTATTGTTCGGTAAAATCCCGGTCAAGTTTATTAAAAGTGAAAGCTAAAGTTACATGGGATTATCAAGGAGTAGAGATTAGCTGATGTGTATGTGTGTGTGTGTGTGTGTGTGTGTGTGTGTGTGTGTGTGTGTGTGTGTGGGGAACTCACCTGGGCTCGGATAAGCGCCTCGAAGCTCGGCTGAAAGTAGTCGATGCGGCTGTTGTAAAATTTGGGCATCTCTTCCAACAGTTGCTTATTCTTGGCTTCGAAATCCTCCCTGACCGGCCTCAACTCTTCCTTTGCCTAAAAGGGACATGGACACAAACACACACACACACACACACACACACACACACACACACACACACACTTTACCCTACTAAAGAAAGACAGACAGATTTTTGGGGGAATTCTGAAGTGGTTTGTCACTAGCATAACACTGCTGAACTGGATTCCATGACACAGAGTAGGAAGTGGAGGTGGTGAAAATGAGAGAAAACGAGTGATGCAATGATGTAGTGGTGAAAGGAGAGATGGATCGTGTGAGAAGAATGTGTCTTATAATAGTGAGGGTTTTTTTTCTCCTTTATGGCGCAGGAGAGAAAACATTACTGGAAGCGAGAAACACAAACACACACACAGGGTATTTAATCAGAAGCTTGTTTAGTGCTACTCTGTGGCCCTGATGAAGCCCGGTTTCTCGGTGTGTGTAGGTGGTCAACTCGTATATTTTCTGCACCTAAGCCTTTTGTGTGTCTATGTGTTGACACACTATTGAGTGTATACATATACATAGAGTGACCTCGCGGCACCCGACTCGGTGAGCAAACGCTCGTTCGCTACTACAGTGTCTCCGAGTTAGCGTTCTCACACACACACACTCGTTCTCTCTCTCTCTCTAAACCTAATTATCCGGCTCTGTGCGTGCGCTGGAGCCTCTAAAGTGCAGCAGCGGAGTTGAGAAGCTGCTTCTCTTGCGTGGGTGCTCGAATGCATCCATGTGCTCTATTTCTGTAAAGGCTCCAGTCAGCACTTGTTACGCTGCGCTCTGAAAAACACCAGCGGCGCAGCAGAGCACAGCACAGCACAGAGACTGGGGATCAGGCTCTAGAGCCACGGTGGGGCAGAACACACACACTGCACCCTGTTCTATAGGCGGGCTGATACGACCGGATCAGAACAACAACTACGAAGGAACGAGTGCAAACCGGCAGAGGAGCCTATAGAGCAAAATACGAATATAAAGAAAAGAGATGGGCCTCTAGCATTAGTTTAAATGCAAAGAGACACAAATACTACGCAAATGGTACTGATTAATTAATTACTAATATATTTATATAAGGGGAAAAAGGCAAGACAACCTAGTATGTTTGAATGATCATTAATTTTCTGTGTGTGTGATTCAAAAAACTGAGATTTTCTATTAATTAAAGAGACACATCCAAATAATTATATATATATATAGGGATAAATATAAATTTGATTTAAAACTTCTATTTTCATTTTGAATGTTTATTTTTCTGTAAAGCTCCCTTGTTAAAAGTGCTTTAAAAACTGAACAGAATTAAACTGAAATGAATTACTCGAACAATCCTTTAGACCAATCCTACAGCTCACATAGTCTGAAGCTTCCAAACTGTAATTCCACTCAGAGCGACCTGGTGCTTCATGTAGCTGGTACAGACGTTAAACAGGCATTTCACGTGTAAACCAACTTCCGCGTTTCTTAGTGCTTAACTGGCTGGTTGTAGGCTATACCACTTTGTGGACGTGTGATGGAGTCGTGACGATATACAACCATCACGAGTGTCACGTATGAATCTAGGGCAGGGGTGTCCGATCATATCCGCAAATGGCCGGTGTGATGTGGGTGCAGGTTTTCATTCCAATCAAGCAGGAGCCACACCTGATTTCACCTTTTTTTTTAATCAGTTGATCTTGGCTTTCAATAGACTCAGGCGTGGCTTCGGCTTGGTTGAATGAAAGGAATGAAAAGCTGCGCCCACACCGGCCCTTTCAGGATAAGATCGGACACCCCTGATCCGGGGTCAAACTGCCACCGAAAGCAACCCGGCACTCACACTGCATCCAAATGTGGTGAAGTTGGAGCTGGTTGTACCTGATGGAGTTTGACCATGATGGGTCCAGTCTTCTCCTTCTCCTCATATTTCTCCACTTTTGCCTGCAGTCTCTTATAATCCTGCAAGGCCTGCTCTCTCCGCTTCACCGCCATGTTCAGACTGGGAAACACACTGCTGTACCTGACACACACACAAAGAACCAAGAGAAAGGAATATATGAACAAAAATGTTGCACAATAATAAACATCTCCCTCAAGTTGGTTCCTCAGTGCTAAAGTTTTCCGGCTCGTCTATTGATTTCCGTCACGATGCAGCGATCGTGTCAGAGATCGATCGCCTAATCGTCAAAAGTCAAGCTCTTACATATAGGCGATCTGAGCTTTTGACCTCGGACATACCACTTAATTAAAGCGGTGAGGAAACCATGTGATTAATTGTATCTTTACCAAACGGAAATGAGTGAAAATGCTGCTATCAGGATACTAAAAATAGGATGGGAGGAAAAAAAAGAAGAAGAAGAAGAAGAAGAAGAAGAAGAAGAAGAAGAAAAAAAACTTCGGGCTGTAACTTAGCAACAGGAGCGGGTGGTTTGGTTCGAGGCCTGACTATGCTCCTGCTTAGCACTGCCAAGAACCGTCAGGGAAGCAGCACAAACACGTGAGATTCTTTCAGGCCAAAAACACAACTGAACAACTAGAGAAAATAGCCTTTCTATTATTTTTCTTTTTTTTTTTTGCAAAGGAAACCAATAGGAACGATGTGAAAGGAGAGCGAGGGCTAGGTCGGGGTTGTGGATTTCTAGAAATCTCACAATTTCTAATAACAAGTGCCTAATGAAAACGTTTCTAGAAAATCGTGTAACTAGCATTAACTCGCATATCAGAACTAGTCTTTTATTTGTCTGTTTAAAGTTTTAACGTCAGTCCGGCATTGACTCCACTCAATGACCAGCTCATGTAAATGACAGCAAGATTATTTCATTTTGCTGTGCTTGGCTGCTCAGCGCTCAGGTTAACTCCGAGTCGCGTGTGACAGAAGGTGGAGGAACGTGGAGGGGTTTTTTCTTTTTCTTTTTAATGGATGAATGATAGCTCGAAGGTTTTAGTGGTTTCAACCACAAACCAAAAAGGAGGGATTGTAATGTAAACAGAGCACATCGTTATGACATCGGAAACAGCAACAGTGCTCACCTAGAGGCAGAGAGAGAGAGAGAGAGAGAGAGAGAGAGGGCGGAAGACGTAGAGATAGAGAGACCTGGCCCCACTACGCTGGGTTTTGTTAAGACAAGCCCCGGATTGTTTCCCACAGGAACTAGAACAGGGAGCGGCACAATATCGTGCAGAACACGTCACCATCAACCCACACACTCCCTTCAACACTACATCACCTTGGCCCACTTACCCCACTGTTTAGCCGATTTGGGGGGGGATAAACTGTCTCTCTCTCTCTCTCTCTCTCTCTCTCTCTATCTGTAATACTGTAGTACTGTGAGTTCAACAAATATCTAGCTATATATATATTCTATCTATCTGTCTGTCTATCTATCTCACTCAATACATGCAGAAAGAGAGACTTAGCATGCAACAGTCTTGCCAGAGAGAGAGAGAGAGAGAGAGAGAGAGAGAAGGAAGAGAGAGATTGTGTGTTGATGACTTGAAGAATTATGTGATGTAGATGATTTTATTGCACAAAAGTATTCTTATTATTAGTAGAGTTCATTTTTGGTCTTTTCTTTAATTAAATGTTTTTAAAGCCTCCACTGCACCGATGTCCTGATCTCAAATTATCTGTCTGTCTGATTATTCTCTAGCAAAAGATAAACAATGACATGGTTGTGTCTTCATTTAACTGCTATTGAGTGACAAACATCGCAAACGTCATTGTTAAATTCCCAAGAAATAAATGTTGTAAACTAATTAATTATTGTTATTCCATTAAAGTAGTGTTAGCTATTATTATTGTTATTATTATTAATTATTATTATTATGTTGCAGTGATTATTATTATTATAAACCTTTATTATTATTATTATTATTATTATTATTATTATTATTATTATTATTATTATTATAACGACAATTGTTGAAGTATATTATCATCATATTTCTGTAAATATCGCCTGCCTTTAATTAGAAGCGCCACTTGCAGAAATAGCAAAATCTTGTCCTTTTTTTTTTTTACATTTGGCCACAAAAAAACATGAATTTTCATCCCACCAAGTAAACGTGACTTGCTGCATGTGCAAATTGTTCAATGCCAGAAAAATTACATAAGGACATTAACATGGAGACACGCAAACACAACACAGTTACAGACCTCGTCCACGCTAGATGGAAAATTGTGTTCTTTAATGCTTTGGTCCTTCTCCCAAACCTTTTACCATCTACATCGAGAATGAGGCAATGTTGCGTACTGCGTGTCTGAGCCATGACCTTTATGCCATTTCAGCTATGAACATAAAGGGTGCCTTCTTACACACCACACCTGATCCAGAACACCATAGCTATATGAAACCTTGGGCTAAGATTCATTCGTTTGTTGCTTTGCTCTCTAGGTCAAGAACTTTTTATAGGAGAAAGCTCAGAAGCATTAGAAGTAGTGCTTTTTTATCCTTTTTTGTCTATAAAGTTATTACTGTGATTACTCATAAACAAGAAGTGCACCAAGCACTACCAGAAGCCCAATGGAACAGGAATCAAGCTGCCCCATGCTCGATGGGAGGTGCAGTGGACGAGACGGTTAATGACTGGGTTGCCAGATTGGGGTCGTTTAAAATACTCTGTGGCCAACAAGATCTTGGCTCATAGCAAATTACGATATAAAAATCACGATATAATGGCCTCTAGGACGAGTTAAATTTAATAGACTTAACTAAATTTAGTCTGGAGCTGTCATTACTAAATGCCATCCTGCCCCACCAAAATCAATGGCCGAGGGCCAGTGCTGGCTCACGGTGTGTGTTTTTTATTTTACGTGTGTAACCTGATGGAGGAGTTAAGGCAGACTGGTGTGGTGACTTCACAGTTTATTACCGTTTAATGTTTAATTGAGCCGCGTAAGAGTGGACTTAGGCTGGGGCACTTTTTTCTCTGGCGTTT
Source organism: Hemibagrus wyckioides (assembly GCF_019097595.1). Lineage (NCBI taxonomy): Eukaryota > Metazoa > Chordata > Actinopteri > Siluriformes > Bagridae > Hemibagrus > Hemibagrus wyckioides. The sequence continues at coordinate 5,411,660 of NC_080714.1, forward strand.
TCTTGGTCATCGTCTTTAGACATACTTTGCTGCTGTTTTTCTGGAAAAAGACAACAATCTGGGCTAGACTGGTTCAACCCGACAAGGGCATGGCCTGTCTGACTCAGCAGGCACGCACACACACACACACACACACATGCTCACACACACACACACACACACATGCTCTCTCACACACACACACACACACACACGCTCTCTCTCACACACACACACACACACACACACACACACACACACACATGATTGGGTTCAACTTATAATGAAATGTCCTTCTTCTCTTTCGATGTTTCCCTAGACATCCCTAGTTGGTCCAGCAACCAACACACACACACACACACAGAGACAGACCAGTCAACTGTATAATTTTACACTGGGGTGTGGTGGCTGTTCAGTGTAGATTGAAATAGCAGCTGAATAAAGGACAACATCACTGCAATCACACACACACACACGTTTGTGAGACCCTTGCATTGCCTTGTGTATTCTCCTGTATAGAGTCTGGCTGTTCTTCATAAAAGAAACAATAGATGAGAACACTTCCAGGTGCAACGAATGCATTCATCTGGTGTTTGAGAAGTGAGATCAATCCTGATGAAACATTTTATTAATCACCGGCTTAATTACAGCAGCCTGTGCCCACTGTAGCCTCAAATCCCTTTCCAGAGGTGACAGGAATGAAACCTGATGTGACGTATTGCCCCTTTGACTCAATCTTTGATGTGTTGTGCATCATGATTTGTTCTTCAGCTCAGCACAACTGTAAAGAGTGGGTTATGAGAGTGATCATAGCCTTCCTGACAGCTTCAGATTCATCTCTCCTCCGACCCTGAATGTTTTTTTTTTGCACCATTCAGTGTAAACTCTACAAGACTGCCGGGTCCTAGGAGATTGTAGCACCTTGGCACAGTCACTAAGAACCCACCGATTCCCAGTTCTGATGTTTGACATGAACATGAACCGATGCTCTAGACCAGTATGTGCATGATTTTATCCACTTCGCTGCTGCCACATGATTGGCTCACTGGATAACCGCATGATGCCCTAAACCCAAGTCTGGACGAAGTGACCACTAGGGTGAGAGCCAGGAACTGAGCAGAAGGGAGGTTTCATCCAATTATGAGGATCAGCAATATCAAGAAGTCCTTACTTCTTCCATAAAGCGTGACAAGGTGTTTGTTTTGTGTCTCAATTTGGAATTTTGTGGTTTGGAAAAATTCTGAATCGCAAAATATTGTGACAAAAGTTAGGAAGAAGACGCATCAAAAAAATACACCACCACAATTTTTTTTTTTTTTTAAATAAATAAATAAATCACTGGCTTTTGAAAACAAAGTTGGATCCAATTTACCCGCGCCCTTCTGGACTGCACATTTCTTTTTCTTTTTTTATTCTCATCCTCGCCCATGATTTAATCACCCATGGGAGTTTACTCACTATTTTAAAGGCAGAAAGGATTGTTTCAGGAAACAGTGAGCACGCAGAGGAGGGCGAGTTCTACCCCGGCTCTTGGGTATTAAATGAAAATGGTAGCTTTTTTTTTTTTTTCTTTTCTTTCCTACTACTGTTTACAAAAACATGTTTGTGTAATGTTATTGCCTTCGGCCGATTTGCTATCCATCTCTAATTAACGGCTCGATGTTTACATTAGAATACTATCAGAAGTCTGAGCACCGTCATCTTCTGTTGTTTAGGTATTTCGAGTGTTTTTGCACCTCTGTGTACTTGGGGGAAAAAAAAGTAAAGGGAACAAAATAAAAAGGTCAAAATAAAGCACATTAATGATCATTTTGCTTAAAGCCAATGTTTAAAAATGATCACATTTTTGATCGTTGCAGTTTTCTAAAGTTCTAGGTTGAAGTAATTTAATTTAAACCACACCAGTGTTGCATACTCGATTCTTATTGGTCAGACATCATAGGTTTTTACTGTACTAATATATAACCGTTTCTATAGCGACTGCTCATTCCCAGTCACTCATCATGCAATGTAAAGGTGATAATAAACTAATAGAACATCATACATAATTATATTATATATAATAATGTTGTTGTTTTGGCTTCTCCCTGTTCAGGGACACCACAGTTTCGATTTGGTGCAGGTTTTACACCGGATGCCCTTCCTGATGCAACCCTACTATTTTTTCCGGGCTTGGGACCGGCACTGAGAGTTAACCCTTCAGTGGCTGGGTCAGCTCCCTGTCCGGGAATCGAGCCAGGGCCAAGGCAATGAGCTGCAGGATCCTGCCACTGGACCACAAGGAGGCTATATTATATATAATAAAAAATTAACTAATTAATTAATACTAAAGAAATATTCAATGATGGAAAATATCATTGTTGATGTATATATTACTTTAAAAATTTCTCTGTTTAAAATTTAATGGAAGGAGTGTCCAGTGTCAGCGATTTGGGCTGCACTTTGGGGTTTCTCTGCAACATGACAAGCTGTGCTCTTTTTCTCATTAACTTCAATAGAAAACAAAGAGAAAGAAAAAGCTGGTCTGTATATCTGGATAAAATCTGATGTTCTCTAACAAATTTTAATAAGAAAAGAAAGAAAAAAAAACACTCAGGAATGTGCCATTATTGAACATGTTTTTTTTTTTTTTTCCTAAATAAATAATTAGGTAAATATGTAAGTAAATAAATAAATAAATAACCCAGAAAAACAATATGTGTTTATGTGAAAAAGATAAATAATGTGTTTGTGTTGTAATAATAATAATAATAATAAATTAAAAAAATTTAAAAAAACTCCAGGATGTGCTATGACTATTGTCATAGTTATATGACAATTACATGTATTGGGTGTTTTTGTTTTTTTCTTTCAAATGAATGAATGAATAAATAACCCAGAAAGAAATGTGTTTATGTGAAAAAGATAAATAATATGTTTGTGCAAAAAAAAATAAAAATAAAAATAATTTTTTAAAAAAAGTGCCGTTATTGGACAATAACATGTATTGTGTTTTTTTTCTCAAATAAATGAATAAATAAATAAATAAATAAATGAATAAATAAATAAATAAACAATTAACCCAGAAAACAAATGTGTTTATGTGAAAAAGATAAATAATGTGTGTTTGTGTAAAAATAAATAAATAATAAAATTAAAAAAAAAAAATACTACTTAATAAAAACAAAACACTCCAAGATGTGCCGTTACAAAAGACAATAACATGTATTGGGTGATTTTTTTTCCACAAACAAACAAAAAAATAAATACATAAATAAATGACCCAGAAAAAGAATGTGTGTTTATGTGATTCTGTGTATATGTACCAAGCACAAAAAAAAAGAAAGAAAAAGTTAAGGAATGATTACAGTGTCATTGCGTAAAGCAAAGGAAAGAGTGGTTTGTCTTGACAAGAAGGATAGTAGTGTGTGTGTGTGTGTGTGTGTGTGTGTGTGTGCACACACTTACAAGTGTTATTATAAAGTGTTATCACATAATCCTGCCTCATTATCAGTCACGTAATCAGCATCCATGCTTTAAATATACAATTAAATATAAAAGGAAAGAGCGGCAAGAAAAAGAGAGAGATTTGCAAACAGGAATATGAAATGTCACACGCTGACATTTCTTCAGTGCTGCAGGATTACAGAATTTCAATCTAGTCAAGACCCGTTATTTATTACCTTAGAAAAGTCTCGCTATTTACATCAGCCCTGATCCTTCGACTTCTATAATGTCCATTTTAAACAAACGCCACATGTAAATGTGTCTGGATATGCCACATGTGTGAGCACGCACACACACACACACACACACACAGATTATTGTATGAATCCCATCAATGAGAGCTTCTGTTCCGTCTAATGTAACAAAGAGCAAACGAGGAAAAGGTCAGAGCCGGCATCAGTAATGCACATTGTGAAGAGATCCAGCAGCGGTATGGAGTGCCGAGACTGAGAGACGCAGGGAAAGTTTGTTAGCCCGCAAATGAATCGTTGCATTTAGAGATTTTGATGGCTGAACAGATGGCTAAATCCATTAGAGATCCGACACCTTTTTTCTTGCGGCTCGCATTAAGAATGTCATTTGAATACATGAACGCCGAGCGGAATATAAATAATTAAGCCGGTCTGGTTCTTCATACACTAATGGAATCTGGGCTTTCATTGTTTCTTAGCATATGGTTTGGTTAAGTGCATTTTGGCTCGGGCCAGAAACAAAGCTGATGTTTCGAGCGTTGGATCGGGAGGTGAGAAGGCGCTGACTACACAAACGCGCAGAAACTTTTGCTAAAAGCCGCGAATAGCTCGCGTCTTAAAAAGCCAGCATCTGGCATTTTATACAAAAAAAGAATTGTGGAGTAACTTCCTCACAAAACAAGCTCACATTCTCCTACTGGGGGAAAAGTGGTCAGTTTTAAATGGTCATCTCTCTCTCTCTCTGTGTGTGTGTGTGTGTGTGTGTGTTCGGGTTTGTCTTCCTGGGCCTGTCCTGATCTTTAAAGCCTTTCCTATGGACCTGGTGTTTGTCAGTGAGTAACTGGTTTTGTGTGTGTGTGTGTGTGTGTCTGGGCTTGGAGCCATGCTAAGAGCCTACACACATGTCCACCACACACCCACTAGCCAAAGGAAATGAGAATCATTCCGTCTTGCCACTGCATGCATACACACACACACACACACACATATATATAAACACAGTGAACAGTTTAGTCACAGATTACACACACACACACACACACACTCTCAACTCTCTCTCACACATTTCCACCAATATGGAATAAAGTGAATGTTTAATAAAATTTTAATTACACACACTGAGGGCTCAGCTCTGGAGACTTGCATCATACTTTAGAACTTTTATAAGATCAGAGGCAACAATGAGGAGCTCTTTATAAACAGATAACATTCCTCCTTTCTCGGTCTAAACCATTACACACACACACACACACAGACACACACACACACACGTGTGTGCGAGTGCTCCAGAGCAGAGGCGTTTGTAAGGAGTGTCTCCGCTCCCACTCCTCTTCCTGTCGGCTCGTTAAGGTCTGCTTCCTGTTCCGGCCCCTCCCACGAGAGCAGGCACAAACGGAATAGCACTCACGGGGGCGGGGGAGAAGGAGTGGAGGGGCGGACGGCCAAATAAACTTTCCTCCAGAAGCCCTCTTTCATTCACTCTCTTTCCTCTCTCATCCGATCACTTACGTATGGGACAGCAACTTCTCTCTCTCTCTCTCTCTCTCTCTCTCACGCACACACCTACACATAATTCTTAACTCTAGTATTGGAAAATTGTGCTGTAAATAAATAAAAAAATAAATAAAAAGATTGGTACTATTATTAGTATGAGTTATTCAGCAACTTTAAGACTGAAAGAACAGAAAAATACAAAATACACCCACTTGTGTGATAAAGAAGTGAAAGTGAAAGATCTCGAGTGTCCTGAACAGAGCCCTGACTCTGACTCACCCCCACTGAACACTTCTGGGATTAACTGAACCCCGGGTCTCCACACTTTACATCAGTATCTGATCTCACTAATGCTCTTGTGGCTGAACGAATACAAATCCCCACAGTCACACTCCAAAATGTAGTGGAAAAGCTTCGCAGAAGAGTGGAGTTTATTATATGGGCAAAAACCTAAAATGGGGTGTGATGGTCATGTGACACAACTCCACGTTCTGCGGTTTGCTTAGTTTCTCAAAAAAAATACACCAACCAGGCATAACATTATGACCTGCCTAATATTGTGTTTTGCTGCCAAAACAGCCCTGACCCGTCCTGCACTGTGTATTCTGACACCTTTCTATCAGAACCAGCATTCACTTCTTCAGCAGTTTGAGCAACAGTAGCTCGTCTGTTGGATCGGATCACACGGGCCAGCCTTCACTCCTCACATGCATAAAGGAGCTTTGGCTGCCCATCACCCTTTCACCATTTCACCACTGTTCCTTCCTTGGACCACTTTTGATAGATACTGACCACTGCAGACCGGGAACACCCCACAAGAGCTGCAGTTTTGGAGATGCTCTGATCCAGTGGTCTAGCCATCACAATTTGGCCCTTCGTCAAACTCGCTCAAATCCTTACACTTGTCCATTTTTCCTGCTTCTAACACATCAACTTTGAGGACAAAATGTTGACTTGCTGCCTAATATATCCCACCCACTAACAGGTGCCATGATGAGGAGATCATCAGTGTTATTCACTTCACCTCTCACTGCTCATAATGTTATGCCTGATCAGTGTACATCAACAAATATCCTCTACAAATGACAAACAAAACACATTTTTTAAAAGGTTTCAAAAGCAGAATCGTGATCGTTCACGTTTTCCGAAACAATTCCTTAAACAAACCAGGAAGCCTGATGACGTGGGGTAGCATCGTCGCCTCACACCTCCCCGTATCTGTGTGGGTTTCATCCCAAAAACACACCAGTATGTAGATAGATCTAAATTGCCTCTAGGCGTGAACGAGTGTGTGAATGTGTGAATCCGCCATGCTTTCGGCTTCGATTAATTATATACAATGTGAAACCAAACCAAAAAAAAATAAATCCTAATCGGCTGAGTTTCTGAGAAAGAAAACGCTCCGTCAACCCTGTTTACTTTCAGACCGCTAAACAGACACGTTATCTGGTTAAATCAATAACACTGATCATACAGTTCACGTCTGATGTGGCACGTTTTAACTGATGCCAGCTTGCTTCTAAACACACTCTTCCACAGAGGCGTCCGTGTTTTTCCGGCCGTGGATAAGAGCGTGAATGCTGTGAACGTAAATCAGGATTAAAGCCAAATATTCATGAAGGACCAGAGAAAGAAATGGACACTTACTTTTTCAGAGGATCAATCACAGTCTTCTGAATCTGATTGACCTGAGAAACGAAACAAAAACACAAATAGAAACAATACACAGATTAAATAAACTGAGAAGGGAGAAGAAAAAAAAAGTGTGTGCTAAGTGGCAACCTTCATATCAAATTACATTGATCATTAAGTTGAGCAGCAGAACAAAACAATAAGCCCATCCTCTGCAGAGAAGTTAATTGGTAGCAGGATACAACAGAGCCTGCCAAAAGAGCGCCGAACCCCTCCGAAAGACACGGAGAGGGCGTGAGTGCGCCGGTGATGTCACCTCTTTATCGTGCTCGAAACCCTGAGGGGACGGATGAGGATGTGAATATTCATCAAGCGCCGAATTCAAAAAGACGGAACCGTCAGGGGATGAGACATGAAAGCGAAGCCCCGGCTGGGTTTGAGAGTGCGGTAGAGGGTGGGACGCCCCGACAACATGAAAGTTCTTAGCAAACAAACATTTTTAACAATAACAGTTCAGATCTCCTTCCATGTTAGAGACGAGGGAGGAATCGGGGATTCTGCTTGACCCCGAGGCCTTGAAAGTCTCTGAGTGAAGTTGACGATTAAAATAATTTGCGTTTGTATGTCACGAAGCCGCGTCTTAACCCGAAGAAGGACACGAACAAACAGAAGACTCGAGCGTGTGAAGCTCACAGTCAGAGAACCCAAACAGAGCATGACGAACAATCAACACGTAGCAGCTCGTTTATTAGCACATAAACACTTTATTAAATGTGAACTGCCTCTAAGAGGGGGGGGGGAGAGAAAAGAGAAGAAACAGGAGGACTGATGGTGGAGCTAGAGCGTGTTAAAGATGTGGAAAGCTGGGCGAAGGGTGTAGCGAGTATTCCATAAGGTAAGAGCGAAGCCTGAGGGCGTCGCTGAAGCACCAGCATCAGTGTGAATCAGAGGGCAAAGATCAGCCCGACTCTCTTTCTCTCCCTTTTCGCTCTCTCTTTCCTTTACACACAGAGCTAACCCAAAAAAAAAAAAAGAAGCAAAAACCCTGAAAAAAAATCAATAACCCCCCCCCCTCTCCGCCGTCATGGCCGCTAGTCGTTAACCACTAACCGCTCGGCTTCGCAGGCCTTAAAGCCTTTTAAACACAGACTTTAAAATATACACACTGTAGGCCTGGGTTGAAGCTGCCTTCATTACCATTTCTCCTCTCCCATCTCTCTTTCTCTCTCTCTCACACACACACACAATCTGCCCTTGAGCATATTTTTTTAAATCAGAGAAAAGAGATTTCATTGTCTTTATTTAACACTAGCTCGATTTGGTTAGCCGCTGCACTGAAAGCGGATTTTGGTGCAGGATTGGCATCTGATTCATGGAAGTCTCATTAACCATTCCGGCATCCTGAGGTGGTAATTCGCCCAGGCGCAGCGAGGAACACCGAGCGGGAAAAAATCAGCTGTGCTAACATCTCTTGTCGCCCACGGCTAACGCATCACTTGCCTGCCAAGTGCCCATATACTGGAATAGCAGGCCATAGAGCTGAGCTGGAGAGAGCAACGCTGCTGAAAGCGCTCGCTTTAGTGAAACTGACAGTGGGGTCAGTGCAGAGAGAGCGCATTTGCATCACATCTGTTGTCTGAGAGATCTGCTTTGCTGCAGCGTGCATTAAATCGAGCTGTACTTATAGCCTGCCTCGCAAAGGTTGCCATATCCCTGTGAATATTTTTTCATCGAATATTACAAACGAGGCCAGGTTCAACCAGGCATGCTAATTCGGCCAGAAACGCATAGATGTACGCTACAAACGCAAAGCTCCCTTCATATCCAGGTACACATGGGAACATTTAACTGTAAATCCCAGCTCTATTGCACACTTTCATTTCATATCGGTAGCTCTGTATATTACCGACACATTTTTATTGAATTTCATTGAAGTAAGTGTTGTTTATAGCTCCCTGCTTTGACAAACATTACTGTAGGAATTTGTTCATCTAAGATAAATAAGAGTCTCAATTTCAACAAGTGGCTAAAAGATCATTTGGAGAATTTTGTGCTTGAGCGTACGCTACACTGGTCAACAGAAATAGGAATTTAGTTGTCACTATAGAAAACAAGTAGAATTTTAGTCCTTCTTCATGTTTACATGAGATAACGACAACAGCTGTGTAGTCTGTGAGTAATATCACGTCCCTCATATCGTGAATGCATTCTTGAAAAATAAATACAGCTGATGGGCTTCCATGTTTTTGCAGAGGAACCGACTTTTCTAACACGAAAGGTCAAAGTCACCTAAAGAAAGAATAAACCAGGATCAAGCAACGTTCACGTCCCGCGTCCTTTCCCCTTCGGTGAGTTTTATTTGTGTTTGGTCTGACTGTTGGTTTAGATGAAAACAAATGTTATCGCTCCTTTATCGCTCTAGCGAAGGCTTGAAATTAGTAAATGGCACGACTCTGGCACCTTTGTTCTTGATCTTGAATGAATTAGTTTACTCAACAAGCTAGCAGGATAAAATTTATGCTAATGAGACAACCATGATAACATTACCATTAAACAGAAACTGGAAACATTAAAGCCGCGATAGTCGTTTTTCTCTTACTCCATAGTTGTTCAAACAACCAGGAAGATATGAAGAACAATCATAAATTATATCAAGTCACAATGTTTATGTTTGGATGCATCTCCTGTCATTCTATAGAATAAGGGCCACTGTAGATCCTGGGGGTGGAGCTTAGGATACGTGGGTGGGAATCATTCAAATCAGTCAAACCCACTTAACTTACACCTAATATTACAAAAAAAACAAAAATGACTAATCTTACATAATATACCTTTGAATCTTCCTTTTGTTTCTTTGGATTTTTGCCACATGGATGAGAGGAGATGCCTCCACACCCACATACCAGAGAATTTCCTTCCACCTCCTGAGAATAGGAAACCTAACGCTACCAATGGTCCTGAAGCAGGCTGAGTGTCTGATCTCGTGCAAAAAATCAGAAGCACTTGGAATGAGCATCGCGGGTCTGCGCTACGGTTGGAGGCCTGTAACCCCGTCTCAGCTGAGCTTCAGGGGTGAACGGGTTCGGCGGTTTGTACGGAGATCGCTAACTGTCCCCACAAATGACGAGAAAGAGCCAGAGAAATCTGTTTTAGTGAAGAAATACATAAAATAGTGAGGCTGGAATCTTTCAATAGTGCACATTTATTTCGGTTGAGATGCCTAAGGAGCGTTGTGGGGAGGAGGAGGAGGGGGGGGGCGGTATCTGTTGTGAGAAAACCTTACTCATACCCAATCTGCTAGAGGGTAACAGAGTTTATTTCAGCCAAAGTGAGAAACAACATTCGCATAAAATGTTTTCCGCTGCCAAACATGAAGTACGCGGCGAAGAGGATGTTGCGAGGCAGAATCGCCGTGCTTCTTTAAGTGGAGTACGTTTCAACGGTACAGGATTAAGCTTATTTAAAAAATAGAAAAGGAAATGTAAACGTGTCGCATATTACGCTGCACACGGTCGGTGTCGTCATTCTTGAAACAAGCATCATCAGTGAAAAAAAACAGAGCTTTATTGGGATTACTACATCGCTATCAAACATCCCTCACGTTCATCCCATTCAGTGTCGGGGAGAATTTAAAGTGAGACGCCGTGACGTAGGACATTACAGCAGATACTGCTCCTTTAGTAAGCCAGCAATTTCTTCTCACAGCACTTCTGAGGTGACCTTTAAGCATAATTCTTGTAAGTGTGTCTGTCTCATTTCGTTGGCCCATCAATCCAGACCAGACAGCGTCATTTTTTGTAGTAAATGGAGAGCAGAAAAATAGAAATACATGATCAGCAAGGAAGCAGAAAACAGGTACAGGAAAAGTAGAAAAGGAAAAATATATGGGACCTTTAAACCTGCTGGTACAGAGGTGTGTGTGTGTATGTGTGTGTGTGTGTGTGTAACCCTGATTGTTGGAGAGATGTGGAGATGTGACGGAGCAGCTCTCACCTTTTCTTGGTTGAATGCCTCCATTCGTTTCATGGCTGTGTCCAGAGACATCACAGACTCCAGGAAGGCTTGGTCCTGCTCGCACAGCGGGTTACTCAGCAAGTCACCGGCTATCTTCGTGGCCGCTTTAGACATAGCTAAAATAAATAAATAAATAAATATTTGTGAGAGAGAGAGAGCGCGAGTGACCAAGAGAGAGAGAGAGAGAGAGAGAGAGAGACAGAGAACAACACACAAACATATATATTCTAGTAAATCCTGAAACATTTCATTAAAGAACCTACTAAACAAAGCTGATTTTTTTTCAGGCAATATTAAGTGACATTAAAATAAACAGTTGGTAGTAGTCATTATTACAGTTATTAGCATAAAAAACGATTTGGGAAACTTCTGATGAGGGTTGAAGTTTCAGGAGTCTGATTTGGGACGACGCAGGCTCTCGGGTCTGATCCGAGTTAAAGCAGTCATGGCAGAAACGTGCACGAGTTGTAATTGAAGCTGGCACTAAAGAGGCGTTGCTGCACAATCGGAGCACTTTAGTGAACGCCGACACTCCTGATTGTTAGTTCTGACATGCCGCTGCTTGTGAAGTGTGTTTACTGCAAAATAAAGAGAGCCCATCTACTAGTCACTACGCTTACACTCGCAAATATAATGTGGAAATGATAAACGTAAAAATTGTCTAAGTACAAGTGGATTATGTAGCTGTGGATTTCTGGTCCAGAATGTTGGTTTTTGTATTTGGATTGGCCTCTGGTTATAGACACGTCCTCAATTGCCCCTACACATCCTCATTAATCATTAGCTGTCTGCATATAGAGATGTAACTTGGCTTCGGAGGAGCTCCGAGTACACGATCGAGTCGGTAACGTCATCACGCTGCTTGTCCTTGGCAGGATGCGAACACTAGTTGAACCGCCAAAGTTTTTGGTGATGGAGCTTCGAGCACATGTGTGAAAATGGAAAAACAAAAATCTCTAAAAACTTAAATCCTATTCAACTCCACCTATTTAGCAAAAATCACAATAATTCTCCATTCCTTCCACCAAAGCTCTTTTCCCGTGTAAGGTTTTGACAACTGACTCCAAGTACGATTGAGACGTGGTCCTGAATTATTTGAATTGCGGTCACGTGATTAAGCAAGGAAGTGTGCTGTTATTGTAAAATAAACACAGAAAGGATGCTAAAACCGTGTCTTTGCAGTTGTTATAACAGTTATAGCAGCTATAAACGGTCGTTCCCTCACCAGCCTCTGTTTTTATCTCCTCTTAACAGGTCAACAAGAAAATCCTCGATCTCCTCGAGAGAAAACTTTTCATATCTGTACAAATCATGTTACACACCTGTATCAGCCTCTGTGCTTTTCTTCATGTCTTTATGCAGCTTTTTCGTTTGGTCTTCCAACCTGAGGGCAGAAAACAAGAGCAAAGCACTATGTCACACGATTAAATCTGCACCTTGTACTAAATTCATATGATAGCAATTCTCATACAGGGGAATAATCCTAAAATTGAGGCTAACGTTTAATTTAAGTTTTAAACAGGACCTGAACATGCTTTCGCACTAACGCACGGCAAATTCAGCGATTTTCATTCATGCTTCTTCGTGACAGTAACACTCTGAGAAGATCCGAGGAGATCACATCACACAGCTGTTCCCCTTCTGTGACCCGTTCACACACACTCGGGGTGCTAACATCTGCAATTATGACACTGTTGCGCCTGCCTGCTGTGTGTGTGTGTGTGTGTGTGTGTACACGTGTGTGTGCATGAGGGAGCTGTTCATTATATCAATTAAGAAGGAAATGAGAGGTTGGGAAACTCCCATGAGACACCGATCACAGCACATGTGAAAGCTTTGTTTAGGGAGAATGCACAGTGGAGTGAGAACGTAGCTTTAGTGCATCCGGGCAAAAAGTGAGAGATCAGAGTGATATATATATATATATATATATATATATATATATATATATATATATATATATATATATATATATATATATATTTTTTTTTTTTACCAAATGTAAAGACTCGGAGGAAAAAAAGCAGATAGAGATGTGTAAAAAAAAATGTAAAAAAATAAGGAGAAAAAGTGCCAGATGATGAAGAAGCCCTCCCTCATGCTAGGTGCTAAACGAGCCCCAGTGTCCCAGCTGCTCCATTCTGTGCGCTAGCATGCCAACACCAGGCCTCATTCCAGCATGTGAATGACATGGAGTGTTACAACAGGTCACAGACTAACATATTAGCTTTAGATATGCTAGGATTTAGAGAAATACAAGATATCTGATGGAACAATTTGGGTCCGGATAGTTTAAACTAGATTTAAAGCACAGCGCTGTTGGGTTCTCGATTCTGATTGGTTGATCTTTTTTGGACGGTACTGCTGGCTGTAATTCAGATCATAAGTTTATATTAATGCGCTTGATAATGCCCTAATTACGGTGGCCGAGAATAACAATAACCAACCCGAAAACACAACGACAATTCAGACAAACTGGAAAAGGTAGGTATAGTTTGCTAATGGAATTCTTACGGCTGATTGGATGAGACATCTGTCACTCAGGATATACAGGAAGTCCAGCAGGCTGTGACAGTACATAGTTACATAAACTCCGCTCTGCTCTTACAGCATTCCTTACATCGTTTAATCTGGAATTGTTTTGTCTTCGAAACATTCCTGCCTTCTGTAGGTGTGTTTTCATACATCGCAAACTAATCTTCATGCCATGATGCGCTCTCATTATATCCAAAAATCACAGCACATGAACATTCTATGAACCAGCAACAGGGTCATGGGCGGCCAAGGTTCATTGGGGAGCGAAGGCTGGCCCGTGTGATCACAGCGCATGAAGGGTCAGGGCTGTTTTGGCAGCAAAAGGGGGACCAACACAATATTAGACAGGTGGTCATACTGTTATGCCTGATCAGTGTACATGTAAAAATCCTTCATTCATTACTTACTATTATTTCACAACAACATGGAGAACATGGAGCTTCTCTCAATATATTACTAGATAATTACAGGAAGTCTTCTTCCTCTAAAAAAAAAAAAAAAAGGACAAGTTTAAAACTTTACATGCATCACATCCACTGTTTATTTACTCTTTTTTCGGTTTGTGAGGCCGAATCTACAGAACACGCCACATTTCAGCTCTGCCTTTGTGGCTCACATTCACAGAGAAACGTCACATGCAACTCGGCATGTTTGGGTCACTTCCTGTATCTGGGCTCATTCAGGATCAAATCGTTTTCATGCTGCAGTCAAACTGGGCTATATATATATATACACAGAGAGAGAGAGCGGAATTCACCAGGGTTCGGATCATATGGTGTCATTTAACAAAGAAATACATGTAATAGTTGAAACATTTTTGGAAGAGGTCTCCAGTGTCAGTGCTTTGTAACAGTTAGGAGTAAGGCTGTTAATAGGTTTTCATTTAATTTCGTGCGTATTGGCAAATTGCTGCTGTATCTGCGGGAAAACCCTTACTAGTAAGAGTAACTCTGTGTCAGACGCTGTAGACTGTACATTATTTTCCTCTAACCTCATGCCCTCAGGTGCTTTACTCCATGCTTACTGTATATTTCAAAGGCAGAGCAGCTGCAGGTCAAGTCAATGAAATATCTAAGCAGTTTCAATGCAGAAACCCTTTCCAAGATGCTGAAATTTGGATGACAGAACTCATAATATCATCCCAGGAACAATTGTGAGATTCCGACTGAAGCTTTGAAATATTTGCGCTGTTAAATATCATTAAGATAAGCATCAGACCATCACGCTGGTGACTCCAGCCGGATAATTTTCTTCTTCCCCGTCTACACCTACGCTGTGCGTGTCAGCGCAATCCCTCTCATAAGGGTCCACCGTTTATCTTACCCGATCAGTGTGTGCTGACACTCCTACTCGAGCACCTGAAGCACAGAGGTGTAGCGGCGTGACGAAAGACCGCGTCAGGAGCGGGACGGGGCTAGCTCGGCTTTGCGGCGATACTGGAATGAGTAACCTGGTTATTATTAAGCAATCAGAGGCGTCATGGAACATTTAATACGTCTCTGTTTAAGTTGGTTGCTGCTAGCGACGGACTCGTTGTGTTTAAGATTCTAACAGAGAGCAGAGCAGTGAGAGTGATGAGCAAAAACGAGCCATGAATTGCGAATAAGAGTAAAGGAAGAGTGTGTGTGTGTGTTGCGGTGCTCAGTGCTCGCAGAGTTGAACTGCTCTCGATGTGCGCCGGTAATGCTGTGCGCTCTATTAAAGATTAGTTTAAACACCGGAAGATGTGTCATCAGGTTGCTTATATTGGTGGAATATGCTGTAATATTCTCACAGGGCACAACGTGCTTTGATTACAGTAGTTGAACACGTCCAAACCGTGGTCATTAGAGCCATAACACATCATTTTGTATCAGTGTGTGAACACAGAACTGAATACCATTATATCTGATACCATTATACAGCATTCAGTACATCTTGTATTTTTGTCTTAACAATATCCCAGAATGTAAGGGAGGAAAAGGGCATCGTGTTAATCTTTAGACTACGACCTCGAAATCTGAACATTTAGCTTAAAACTTGTTACAAGTGTGAAAGATTTCATCCAGGAAGAACTTTTCCACTTCGTTATTATTATTATTATTATTATTATTATTATTATTATTACAGCACATACTCTAAGCACGACCTACTGAAAGCCCAGTGCCAGCCTGAGGGCCTGCAAATTCTTTCACAAGCAGATCCTCTAACTTAATTTTTAAACTTCTACCTTTATTTTGATACACAACTTTTTCTTCTTCTTCTTCAGTACAGCTAGCCTATTTTGATACATCATTTGTTGCCGTCAAGAAATGTTCAGGAAACAGGAACATAAAGCTGGACATGTTATAAAGTGAAATCTTTCAGGCGCTGCTAACGAAAGGCACCGTTGGACACCTGTCAAACTTACTTCTGGAGCTTCTCATATTCCCGCTCAAAGTCCCTTTCAACCTGGGGAAGGAAACAGAACACACACATGTAGTGAGAGATAAGATTGAAAGAGATACGCCGGCAAACTGCTCTAGTTTTTTTGTCGTGCCTGGCTTTAGTAAATCCAGTGCAGTGCTGTGGATCAGTGGGAAAAGCTGATGTTTGTTAATAACTTGTATCGTGACTTGGGTTGAAGAGAAAACAGAATGGAAGATTAAACAAATCTGTGATGCCACAAAAAAAAAAAAGAAAAAGAAAAAGCAACATCCTCATCCATTTCCACGTTTGAAACGGAGCAGTCATGCAATCCTGGCTCTGGCTGTCCGTGCCACGGTGCCGGTGTGAGCGTGTTTGGATTGTGTGTGTGAAGTGGTGTTTCAAGGTTCCTGTCCTGCGGTTCTTGTGGGCACTTCCTGTAAATAAACAGTTTACAGGATGGTACCTTGTGCTTGCCATGCAGACTGCTTCAGTGACATGCCTGTGCTCTGAACTGCCCACTCACGGGGTCTGCATTGTGTGTGTGTGTGTGTGCGAGTGTGTTATGACAGGAAGGAGACCGAGGAAGGGACCGAGGCGGACAAAGGAACAAAGTGATGAGAGGACAAAGTGATGATAGGAGGTGGTTTTTGCCCCCATCAGTACAGTGAGAGAGGAAACACCCACACATGGACACGAACACAACCATACACGTGGCTTGGGCTGTTTTATTTGTATCTGAGACACGAGTGTAGTTTTTGGGGAGCCGTGTTTGACTAAAACGAACAAAGTTAAACCGGTCTGAAATAACTGGAGTGTTTAGCAACTGAAAATCAATAGGGCTGACTAAATATATCTTTCAGTGTGGACTTTTGTTTTTAACCTTAGCATTAGATTTTAATCTAGTCTACTAGTTTCTGGGCCACAGAAACATGAGACTGAGCAGCACTATGGACTAGCTAGTGCATTTATGCCTCATCCACATCGATGACTGCTGAATTTTCAGTGGACGGTTGCTTAGAGCGCTACAGACTATGCTTGATAGAGCCACAAACAAGCAGGCTAGGTGTTAAAGTCCCCTTAAAAAAACTGCCCATAAAAGCCCTTTAAAAAAGGGGTTCAGACGACTGAGCCGGATCTCAGCTCTTTATATTTCATAATGTGTTAGCTGTTTTTGAAGGAGAGCTCACATTTGGCCTCTTGGAGCGACAGCAGGAATGTTCAGACACACAGTAATTAAACTTCTTGTGGAAGATGTTTTGAGTGCTGAGACAGCCGCTGTCCTGTCGATTCTGGAAAGGTCCTTGTGGTGAGCGCGCTGGCCATCGTGCCCGATGCCACACAGAGTTTTGCTCAATTTCAGTGAAAAAGGTCTTGTCTGTCTCCAAGAATGTCAAGGGACACTTTAGTTACAGCCTTTTTCCATGCTGATATGAAATTATATGAAATTATCTGGACTAAGCGCAGTCTATAAGAATTCCAACCCGAGGAGGATTCTGCTTTGGTTAATAGCATTAACCTTTTTTACAACACTGATGCAATTGTTTAATAGCGTGCTACAGCGCTTTGCAGAAGTATTCACCCCTCTTTAACTTCTTCCATATATAGAATCATTTGCAGTTATCAGAGAAGCTGGACAACCAGTGCCTCCAGAATCGGGGCATTAAAGAGGAGCGCCGACTTATATAAAACCTTCTAAACATTTTAGAGACTGTGGAAAAGGCCCCCTCTGTCCAATGACAGCAAAATTGAGTGTTTTGTTTTTGGAACAAAGTGCAAAAACCCATCATTGCTCATTATCCCAAAAATAGAATATCCCCACAGTGAAGCATGATGGTGGCAGCATCATGTTCACAGTTACCCTCGACCATTTAGCCATATCTCTAAAGCCAATCAAACGTCCTCTTTTATAAGAGATTTAATCGTGTTCCGTGGGCTGTTTTTAATAACCCAATCCTGACTGATATCCTTCCAGAGGTTTCACGCAAGACTTGTTTTGATATCTCCTTGGTGAAATCGCCTGACCCCTTAATTGCATACATTAAACTAGAGTTTAGGGCTTTCATAGCAATGGAGGTAAACGTTTTAATTTTTTATTTGTTATTCTGTTTTAGATTCTTGTCACTCTATCGCATCTTCAAATGTTCACCCTCCATTAGTGCAGATTGAACTGCGTGTGGGAAAAAATGAAAAAGAGGCAGAACTATGCCCTGTGCTTGGTCTGTGCCTTCTAGGCTGGCATCTCTGCATATGGTCATCTCCCGGGTAGATGTTTGTTGGGAAGGCTTCATGCCAGTGTGCATTTCTTGCACGCTTTTACAGCGACTGAAGTGGCCAGATCCTGACTTCCTGCCACTGTCCAGTCTTACAAGGTTCACCGTCTGGCCATAAGGAGGATAAAAATACCAAGTTTCGCTTTCTGTGCTCTGGAATAGCAGGGTGGCGTGTGGCCATGTCGCTGTGTGAACTGAACAGTCCATTTTGGTATTTCTAAAGATACGAGATGGACAAGAGGAAGTCTGAACAAAGCACAACACAGGCTAGATGTGTTCATGTTAACGTGATGGTGAGCTGGACCTTACCGTCTTTGAAACGATCTGTTTCTTCGGTTGCCCGATCTTAAATGGAATCCTAGGAAAAAGAAACAAAAACAGTTATCTTATCTTCTTTATGGTTGGATAACTCTGATTATGAAAGAATGGGCTGCAATTTCCCCAAACAATATTGATATCAAAGCCTATTCACTCACCATGTACGCCATATTAGACATGATTTATTTTTATTTTCCTTTTTGTAACCAATGAGCTTTCCCCTCCTCCTTTTGACTATAAAACAAATAAATCTATCTGGGATACATGACCATATCGGGTCCATGACCGTCCATGAGACTCCACATGAGCAGGAGATCCTGATTGGCTGATACACCGCTTAGTGAGTGAAGCCCCCGTCATTCCCACTACATGGGAATTCCTGAATTTACTTGACACATGGCACTGGGATTTAAACACTGGATATCACTTGGGGCTACTTAACCTCCAAAATTTATGGGACAGTGTGTTTCAGGCTAAATTGCATTGCCATTAAGTGGCTTCAGAAAGCAATTAGTAAGTGTTCTCTCTGTTCACTTAAGAAAAAGATAAACGGAAAATAAAGATAACACGAAAAAAAAACTTTCCATTCAATGTGGCCCTAACAGGTTCAACATGGAGGCCAGGAAAAGCAGACACTACAAATTAGTAGTATTCCTGCTGCTCTGTAGTCTATAGAAAAGGCAGAAGCACACACACAAAGCTTATACACACACACACACCTGCACATGTATCCAAGACTGCTATCAAAAATACGTCTGATTATAAATTAATCTCCATTAAAACTAGTGTAAGAAGTATTAACATACACCGGTCAGGCATAACATTATGACCACAGACAGGTGAAGTGAATAAGACTGATGATCTCCTCATCATGGCACCTGTTAGTGGGTGGGATATATTAGGCAGCAAGTGAACATTTTGTCCTCAAAGTTGATGTGTTAGAAGCAGGAAAAATGGACAATCATAAGGATTTGAGCGAGTTTGAGGAAGGGCCAGATTGTGATGGCAAGACGACTGGATCAGAGCATCTCCAAAACTGCAGCTCTTGTGGGGTGCTCCTGGTCTGCAGTGGTCAGTATCTATCAAAAGTGGTCCAAGGAAGGAACAGTGGTGAACCAGCGACAGGGTCATGGGCAGCCAAGGCTCATTGATAGACGTGGGGAGAGAAGGCTGGCCCGTGTGAGCTGATCCAACAGACGAGTTGGTGTTGCTGTTGATGAATTAGACTGTTGGACAACAATAGGAACGTGAACATGAGAAGTGGACCACGGAGCAATGGAAGAAGGTGGCCTGGTCTGATGAATCATGTTTTCTTTTACATCACGTGGATGGCCGGGTGCGTCGCTTACCTGGGGAACACGTGGCACCAGGATGCACTATGGGAAGAAGGAGAGCTGGCGAAGGCAGTGTCTGGCAATGTTCTGCTGGGAAACCTTGGGTCCCGCCAACCATGTGGATGTTACTTTGACACGTACTACCTACCTAAGCATTGTTGCAGACCATGTGCACCCTTTCATGGAAACAGTATTCCCTGATAGCTGTGGCCTCTTTCAGCAGGGTAATGCTCTGTGCCAAAAAGCGAAAATGGTTCAGGAATGATTTGATGAGCACAACGAGTTTGAGGTGTTGACTTGGCCTCCAAATTCCCCAGATCTCAATCCAATCCAGCATCTGTGGGATAAACAAGTCCGATCCATGGAGGCCTCACCTCGCGACTTACAGGACCTTAAAAGATCTGCTACTAACATCTTTGTGCCAGATACCACAGCACACCTTCAGGGATCTAGTGGAGTCCATGCCTCGATGGGTCAGGGCTGTTTTGGCAGCAACACGATATTAGGTCATAATGTTATGGCTGATCGGTATATACAAAATGATATATGAAATTCAAGCAGCATAGAAATGTCTTTGATCATTTTTTTTTGGTCACATCACCCACCCCTAGCTCAGTGAATTCATTCTGGCATCCCTAATGTGCCCACACACACACACACACACACACACACACACAGAGGAGTGAAATCAGCAGAAGCCACACTTTTACACATATGCAGCTGACTGCTACTCATGAGTCAACCTGAAGAATGAAGCCGTGTAATCTTCTCTTACATTTCATCCCACGCTGGGAAGGAGGAAAAAAAAAGAAAAAAAATCATTTCTCCTTCGCTGATCCAAGAAGAAATTATTAACTTATAACATCATACGTACAAGCAATGGACTAACATTACTAAGTTTTAAAGAACACTCTAAAAAACATTCCATACGCTGACGACTGAGACCCTCCAGGAGCTGTAAAGGGATATCGGCTTAGTCGGTTAGTGGGTGTGTACGGGTCTCTTGCATGTCATGACAATCCTTTTTTCAGTTTTAATAAATAAATGACGGTCAGTTTACATTTATTTCAGAGAAATCCCACCTCCCTTCATACAGCTGGACGACAAAAATAAATAAATAAATAAATAAATGATTGTTGAGATCGATCGAATCCAACATGGGCTTCGGGAAATAATCGGTTTACGCAGGTATGTATTTTAGACAAGCTGAGCATCATGATGTTACAGGCTGGAGGCTTGAACGCTGGTAATTACATTAATGAAGGGTGGAGGATATAAAGGATGTACGGCCTGCCTGACCAAACACGACAGATAACATCGATCGATAACAAATCTAATCTAAAAATAGAACGGTTTAATTTCAATTCAATTTATTTGTATAACACTTTTATTAACGGACATGGTCTCAAAGCGGCATTATAGAAGTATAGAAGCAAAGGGGAAAAAATTACTATTTCATCCCTAACATTTATCCCTACTGAGCAAGCCTGAGGAGACGTCGAGGAAAAACTCCCTGAGATGATGTGAAGAAGAAACCCTGAGAGGAACCAGGCTCAGAAGGGAACCTCATCCTCATCTGAGTGACACTGGACAGTAAGATAAACCCAGGTAAGGTGAACGGAAAAAAATTACTATTTCATCCCTAACATTTATCCCTATTGAGCAAGCCTGAGGAGACGTCGAGGAAAAACTCCCTGAGATGATGTGAAGAAGAAACCCTGAGAGGAACCAGGCTCAGAAGGGAACCTCATCCTCGTCTGGGTGACACTGGACGGTAAGATAAACTCAGGTAAGGTGAACACGAAAGCTGGAATGTGCCACTACAATAGCGTGAAGATCCTGAAGATGCCACACCTATCTGTGGGCAGGAGCCGAAGGAAGCGTAATGCAGAAGGAACGGTGGTGTTGTTCACAGCAACTCTAGCGAATCACGGATATCTGTGAGCTCGTGTATGTGGAAGGCGGCGGACATCGCTGAACGTGATTTCAATTCGTGAGAAGATTTGCAGTTACGATCAAACTGAACGTCTTAAGTCTATTTTATTACGGTCAGACTGACTTGAGCTCATTTGCTGACAAATTCCCCAGCTGTAGTGTTTAGAAAAACCTTTCACACAAATCCTGGAGGCTTCGGTTTGGTAAATCATCACACACAAAACATGTAAAAATTCAGATTTGTACATTTTAAAATTCTCACAGTGGTGGCACTACACTAAGCACCAAGATGTGTTTTTTTTCCCTCCATTTGCTCGGTGAAAGGTAGCAATCAGGCATTTTGGGCCGTCTTTAGAATATATTTATGCCAATTCTCACACCAAAGTTGCTGCTTAATTATAGCTCAGGGAGATCTTGTGATGGAGAAAACATTTTTTTTTTTTTACTGCTAGAGTCACAGACTGCACTGTAGACACACACACACACACACAGGCTGTTATTGGTGTGACAGTAATAATGTCCCTGCAGAATGACGGACGGTTCGTGATGACAGCCGATCTGAGACGGCAGCTGCGTCAAAGCAAAGGTGTGTGTGCTAATGAGAGAGAAAGAGAAGGGTGTGAAAGAGTGCACAAGGGTGTGTGTGTGTGTGTGTGTGCTGCATGTGTGCATGCCTCGTTTGACAGGTACGCAGAGTCGTCATCTAGGGGGTGTGTGCGCTTTCATGATGATGGCTCAATCAAGGAGTTGGGATTTGAAGTCTTAATTTAATGGGTTTCATTCCTATAAAAATAAAATGACCTGACAGGACACCCATGTGTGTGTGTGTTTTTTGTCTTGTTGTCTTGATTATGGACATGACAATGATTCCTGAGACCTGTTGACAGCAAGAAGAAGAAAAAAAAACTGCATGTACCTCACACACCATCATGGAAAAGTTTGCATCATCACACTAGTGAAATCCTTCGTGTCCGAACTCTGAGTCATGCTACGAACGTAACATGTCGGCGTGCTGAAGCCAATATTATCTAAACAGTAATCACGCCCGTCTAGCGGAGAGGGAGAGACAGAGCCGGAGAGTGATTTCTCTTTAGTGATGACGCAGGAGGTCGCAGGAACGACTGCTCCCCCCCCCCCTTTCTTGTAGATAAACGGGCTCGTCACGATCGCAAACTTGTATGTCGAGAGTTATTTCACAACCTTAATCCTCACACACACACACACACACAAAAGGTAAGAAGCGATTATGGGACTGGGCAAATCCATAATCAGAAGTGGGTTAAGGGTAAAATTGCACATTAGCCTCAATTACGTGGTCTTATTGTGTCAGAATTTGGCAACGAAATGAAAGTGGCACGTCGGGGCTTGCGGCTTTGGCTGAGCTGAAATGAGGTGTCCCGACCTTTCCACAGAGGTTTCAGAGGTGTTTTTTTTTTTTTTTTTTACGTTCAGGAACAGATTCCTCATTTGTTTTTCCGTGGCGACACAAGAAATGTGAAGACGACGAGGTTTTAGGACGCTGAACGCCAAAGATGCGGAATGTGTAGTGCAGCTGTTCTTTTTTTATTTACATTTACGGTCACTGGGCCTCGTCTGTCAAGCGGGATTGGTACGAACGGATTAGGTTTTACACAAAATATTTGGGATTTAGGAAAATCCTGTAAATTTAGAAATACTACCTTACACAACGCTAACTGGAGGCAAAACAAAGGGAAAACTGCAGGTGGCCAATGTAAACCAGTACAGAGTCGGCTACACAAGGAACGCAAAAGTCGTTGGGTGCCAGAATCGATGGAGTCCAGGCTCCAATTTGAAGTTTTATCTCATAACTCCTGCCACTACAATCATCAAAAATGCTTAGATAAGGTTAAAGAAACTATTGTTTTTCGTTGGTATGGTTTACTGTTTGGTTACGTGTCTAAATATTTCTTATACATGCCCACCTCATCAGAAATTGGGGAACGAGTTAAATGATTTCTCATGTAACGCTAACTTTTTACAGTGTAACTGGTAGCTAACGACTGGAGACTAAACAAAGGAAACCGTTTGTGTAAGCTCTCTTTCTACAGCTGCTAAAAGCGCTCGGTGTTTCTATAAAATAGGTGTAGATCACTCAAGCGGAGGTCATCCTGTCACATCGTCCATCCGTTGAGTGAGCGTGTACGGGTCGGCTGATCTGATTCCGTCCGTTAAAGTTAATTTTTCCAAATAACATTCCCGGTCCTGGACAGTGAGTGACCTAACATAGTCAGATGAATTGTTTAAAAACAAACTAACAAAACTTGATAACTACCGCTTGTAAAGTAGTCAAGTTCCGCCCGCAAAAAAAAGGCCCAATGTTTACTATACAGACGATGCAATCAAGTATCAACCAAAACAACACCATGGTGAGCTTTTTGCCCCACATGAAGGCTGAACAAAGAATGACGTCTGCCTTTCAGCCCAATGGCCAACAGGTTTTTTTCTGACCGTGGAGACTTGCGAAGCAATGGTTCAAAAAATTAAAGTAAAAACAAATCTCAGTGATCAGCAAGTGGCAGCACAATGTTTTCTGTGTCACAAAGGTACTGAAGAAAGAAAAACCATCTTGTTATCAATGTGAGATTTGAGGTTATGGATCAGCATCAAAGAATTTTAACCCCCGCCCCGCCTCATTCAGCACTGACTCACACGCCTTTCTTTCACTCTGCGGTTTTATTTAACGAGAATTTTATTTGTTTTATGTGACACGTTTGTTTTAAAATCGAATCACTGCCTTTGTTCCATGTAACAAATTTGCTTTCATTACAGACGGAAGGACACGTTTCTGTTCTGTGGGAATCCTCAGCTCTGGGTCTTCGCAGGCTGGGCCATTTTTACTGACGCCCGCACACACAGGACGAGCGGTCAGACCAAGACGACTGATCCCATGCCCTGAAAGAGGGCAGTGAGAGACAGAGAGAGAGAGAGAGAGAGAGAGAGAGAGAGGGATGGGAAAAATATTTGTGGGGGATTTTTAGGTACGCTTTGCCACAGACGCTGCCCCGGTGACCCGAGTGTGAGTTTAACAATACCGTCAGAAGAATGAATGAACAGCACGATTGACTGAATGGGGAACGTGAAGGGAAAGAGAGAGAGAGGGAAAAAAAAAAAAGATGCACAAAAATCATCTCCCACACAATATGAGCTGAATTACAGTGGATTCAGTCATGGAGCAGAGAATGAATGAAACACACAGATCTGTGAAACCAAG
The DNA here is from genome assembly GCF_019097595.1 of Hemibagrus wyckioides. Taxonomy (NCBI): domain Eukaryota; kingdom Metazoa; phylum Chordata; class Actinopteri; order Siluriformes; family Bagridae; genus Hemibagrus; species Hemibagrus wyckioides. Next base: position 5,436,468 of record NC_080714.1, read on the forward strand.
AATTATGTTCTGGTTATCAGCTTCTAATGCCAAAGGCTGAATCTGACTCATTTTCCCGTTTCATTATCCCCAGTATGAATGTTCTTCAGAATTAGCTTCTTACTATTCCAGCAGAATCTTCTGTGGTGAATTAAAAACCGACTGCAAAAGAATGAACAATGTTGTTTTATTTCTTTGTATGAAGTTTTCTGTGTGTTATTTTTCCACCATTCTTGGAGAAATCTGGCCGATTCAAAGTGGGCGGGACTACACCTGCTTGGTACCGGAGCACCAATCGGAATCATTTGCTTACATCGGCTACATTCACATCCAGAACAGACTCTAAAGTGACTCTGAAGTCGCTTACTCGTCCACTGTGTCGAGTGAAACCAGTTAAAAAGTGTATTTTGAAAGTAGTGTAAAGATAACTGTAAAGCAGACGCGACACTAAATGACCACATCTGACCGTGTGGTTCTTCTCCAAAATATTTCCACAAAATCTGAAGCATGCGATTGTTTAGGATGCGTGTGTCCACTGCTGTAGTGTTACAATTTCCCTTCACTGGAACTAAAACATCCAGTCCAAACCAGCATGTGCACATGAACCTTGTGTCCTGCACAGAGCTCTGACCTCTCACTGACCGCACCCCAGACCTCCTCATCAGTCCAGACTGGAACAGGTAAAGATATGACCACTAACCCAGCAGTTGTATGGACAGTTTCTCCAGTACTCACTCCACTCACCCTGCGTCATGAGGAAAAGTTTCCTCGTCCATGCTAACAAAGCGTTCCTTCAGCCACTGCAGAAGCGACTGCGTAAAGAGATGAGCTCGACTCATGTTATGCGTTATGCCACATCAGCATGGCTGGAAAAGCCAGCGAGCGGACCCTATAACGCAAGGATCTTATCAATAAGCAGCACACAGACTCGGTTGATGCCGGGTGTGACCCTGTGACCCCGGTGTCACGCTGAGCGCGTCACTGTGTCCAGTTGCTTGGCTTGCGTGGAATGCGCCGGTCACGCCAACCCATAAAAGATCCTTTCAGTAAGAGACCGCGTCGACCGGCGGCCCAACACTGGCCGTGTGTGTGATGGCGAAGCGTCTACTTCCAGCTGCTGATGTCACAGCTGGCTGGCGTGACATCACGCTCGCTTACACGTTGTCTCAGACTGCATTGCTTCATTTGCAAAAGCGGAGCTGAGAGATTTGCTGATGCTGATTTATTCAGCTTCACAGGAAAAGGGGAGGGTTCATTTACGATTAACTCGTGTGGCATTTTAAAGACGAAAGGACCGATTTCAGCGGGGTTACACAGCCAGAGACCCTGAATCTACAATGTAAAAGACTTAAATGACGTCTGTAGGGACTGACAGAGCGCTTGACTGTATAGTGCTGCTGATAAATTATTCAACAGTCTACAAGCTGCAATAACTTATACCACAAGGGGGCTCAATTCTTCATTCTGATTGGTCGGCATGAGACAATACGGTGAAGCTAGGGCACGAGATGATTTTAAACATTTTACATTTATGGAAGGAGTCACCAGTGTCTCTAAGAAAGTCTTCAGGACAGAGAAGTTTATTCTGTATTATTGCCATCAAAAGAGAGAAAAATTATGCCACGAATTCATCATGTTTCACACTCACGCTTGTAAACAGTGTAGTCAATTTCTTTCGACTGTAAATAGACTTCCTGTGACATTCAGGCTGCACTGGCTATCGCCTGCAGGGGCTATAAACCGAGTTCGCTCGCTTTTTAAACTCTGACATGTGAAAAGCATATGGAATTAAGAGATGCCGTATTTAGAATAGGGCATGATCAGTAAGACTCGGCCGTCTCGACACCTTTTGGCCGGTACTGATGCAGATCTTCTGAAAGTCACTGGTAGATGTGACATTTAGTTCACACTTGGTGACTTTATACTTGTTTGTTGTTGTTTTTTTGAACATGGTTTGATATGTTGCTTTATATAGACTCAAACAGTGCATCCCAGTAAGGAGCAACTTATACGGAGGACGGTGACTGACTACCAATGGGAGCGAAGACAGTAGAGCTCCGTGATCCGTGGCAAAGAGCGTGAACTGTTCTTCTCCTACATCTCGTATCATATGACGCATGTATACATGAGGAAATTACACCAGATCTCTCTACAAAGCTGCAAGGCAACTGATTTGCGGTCAAGTGAAATGCTAATAGCTCCACCTACTAGTAGAAACACCTACTGCAGTTTTGGGACACTCCTCCAAATCACTGATTTCAGGTGTTGTTTTTCAGGGGTTGGGTTTGGCCCCTTAGTTCCAGTGAAAAGAACTCTTAATGCTTCAGCTTCATACCAAGATATTTTTGGACAATTTCATTGGTCAGACATTGGTCAATTTGGGGATGGCCCCTTCCTGTTCCAACATGACTGCACACCAGTGCACAAAGCAAGGTCCATAAAGACATGGATGAGTGAGTTTGGTGTGGAGGAACTTGACTGGCCTGCACATAGTCCTGACCTCAACCTGTTAGAACATCTTTGGGATGAATCAGGTTGCGGTCAGGACTCTGTGAAGCTCCTCCACACCAAACTCACTCATCCATGTCTTTATGGACCTTGCTTTGGTCACTGGTGTACAGTGTTGGAACAGGAAGGGGGTCATCTCCAAACTGTTCCCACAAAGTTGGGAGCATGAAATTGTCCAAAATGTCTTGGTTCCTTTCACTGGAACTAAGGGGCCGAGCCCAACCCCTGAATTCAATGATTTGGAGGGGTGTCCCAAAACTTTTGCCAATATAGTGTACTTTATTGATCCCATAAGGGAAATTCATGTTGTACAGCAGCTTTAAATGAAATCACTGTATGTCTGAATGCAGCTTAAGGAAATTAACAAACAACTAAGAACTTCAACCCAAAGAAAACTGGGACATTTGGAATTTTGTTGCTGGAGTTTTGTCACTGAGGCTGTTTATAACATGTCGAAATTGTTTTAACACCTGTTATAACAGCGATATAACACGATTATTACATAGCTAGCAAGCTTATTAAGATAAAATACACATTTAATTTGTTTTTAATGCGAGTTATTCACCTATAGGCACAAATACAATGTGGAAAACGCAAAATATAGCCATTAACCAAACACCAAACTAAAACTAGCAAGCTCAACGAGCTAAAACAAACGAAATGATTAGCAACAGCGCTAAAATGCCCGGCTTTTTCAAATAAACATTATGCCTTTAAGACACTTTAAACCTAACAAATGCTCCACATTATCAAAAAAAAAAAAACAACAGTTTATAAGCGAACTCTTTTCCCCTTCATTCGTACATACACCAAAACTTAGCGAGCTACGTATTAGCAAGCTAACGCTAACGTTAGCTAACTAGCCGAGACGAACCAAGCGTAACAGCTCGTTATTCATCCAAAAAAATGACCCAAACTGCTTTATAAGACGTCGTTGGTGATACATACCAGCTCATAGTGTCGCGTTTATGTCCAGTTTAACCGCAAAACAACTTTATTTCCAAAAACATCGCCTTGTTTACCGGTCTAGCAACAACTCTGTAACCAGGAACTGAGGACGTCGTAGAGGATCAGAGTCCCAATTGGAGACGGAGCTAAAAACCTAGTGCACTCGATAGGGTGTGAAAGTCATGCTAGTGTACCCCTGAATAGTATCCATTGATAGGGAATAGTGACTCATTTGGTATTTTGCAGTTAAGAGGCTTTAAAGTACGGAAAGCAAAGTGGTCGAGTCGGGTTTGTTTCAACAGGTGAGTGACTTTTAAAGGCCTCTGAGGTCGAACAACCACAACCACAACAACAACAACAACAACAACAACAACACAAGATATCATTTTAATAAGTGTTGTTATTGTCAATATCACAAGTTTACACCCATTTACACCCCAACGCTAGCTCTAAAAAATGTTTAAATAATGTTACGTTATAATTATTGTGCATTTATGGTTGCTTTTCTGTACAGGTTTAAACAGTCCTTATTTAATCCGCTTCTTTTCATTTTAATCCGATTTTTTTTTTATTCCAAGAAACTTTTCTATCATGAAGACTTTCCTGTGGTGGAAAAACCTAAAGTTACGGCTTTACCTCAGAAGCGTTTACAAAAACGTAAACACTATAGCTGTTTTAAAAATCAAATAGTTATACAGATATAATTCGATATATATATATATCGATATATATAAGTGTAAATGTATTCATTTGGATTAATTTGATTCGAATCAGATGCTTAACGTCTTATACAAGTTCTCACTATGCACAGGTTTAACAGATTGACTGAAATCTTTAAAGTCACAGCTTTGCCACCGAGCGTTCGAAAGCCTTGACACCGGAGACTCCTTCTATAAACGTCTTCTATAAAAGGATAAAATCACCGAAAATGACACTCTATCAAAAAAAAAATACAGTGTTTTAATCATTTAAGAGGATCATCCACCATACGAGTTGCTAAAATATTCAACGACACTGTGTGGTTTTTTTTTTCCGCCTTTCTATTTTTCCATCCATATTTCATTGTTCCAATACTTTTAATCCTTTATGCAACTCGTTTCTGGGCTTAAGGTCAACGTGACACTCGTTTTGCAAAGCGTTATGAAAGAGAACAAAAGATGTGTGGCCTAATATCTTTCATGAACATGTGACTTAAATTGTGATGATGTCAAACTTGTAATAGTTGCATGATCCTGCTATGCAACTTATAATGACTTGTAAAACTGGTCGAGGAAGAAGCTTTTATTTTTTTGTCTCATATACAGAACAATGAAATACTTTCTAGGCATATCCCAGGTTAGGATGTCGGGCTCGGCGCATATAGTGTCAGCAGTGATAGAGCGTCATGGTGCTGCGAGGGTTAAGGGCCTTGTTTAAGGGCCCAGCAGTGGCAGCTTGGCAGTACCGGGGGGCTTGAACCCTGAAATTCCACTCAATAAACCAGAATCGTAACCAGTTGCAGGACATAATGTGATGTAGAATTGAAATAAAGTGTAACCCACATTACTTTGTGGCTGTGGTAAAAGCAGTAATACTATAATTAAGCAGTAATACTATAGTAATAAATACTTTATTAAGGCATGTAGTATGTCAAACGCTTCACTTAATGTTAACATCCAGAGATTTTCACACTCATTATTCAGCACAGAATAAGTAGAATGTGGAAACGCCTTGTTGGGAGACGGCCAAACTAGTTTGAGCTGCTGCAACTCATGTAGTCACCGTGTTGAGCAGAAAAGCATCTCAGAATACACATCACATTAACCTTGGAAGAGGAGGACGAGCTAACGCAGCAGAAGATCACATCAGGAGACGTGAGCTGAAGTTTTTCCAATAAAAGTGAAATGTAGTGCTATGAGAGTGGAGTAGGACATCGTACAGTGTGGAAGATACAGTTTTTCGGCTTCACTGCTGAATGATCTGTCACAGCAAGGGACTCAGAGGCTGTAAACTGATGAAGTAAAGCCAGACTCTAGCTGAGAGCAATCCCCGAAGGACGGGTGACGGCGGTCACGTTTACGTTGGGGCGGCGTCCTCGGGGCATGTCGCTCTGCACATTTTAACACAAAAGAGGCTTTTCAGCTTGGCTTAGATCTCTAGAGAGCTGTCGTGGTCAGAGAAGCAACTTCAATGACCACTGTGTGTGGTCATTATTTCAATCGACAAAATTCTTTCTATTAAAAATTGTATTTGCTGAAAGTGTTCCAGAGATCTGCTCAACGCAAACATACGAACATCTTCAATCTTCTTTCAGATCTAAAAAAGCCGTCCTTTTTAATCCCAGCTTTATCTTCAAGACTGTTTTGTTCCAGACGTTTTAAATAAACGTCTCCTTAAAGGAAATCCCCCCCTTATTAACAAATACACATGTGTTTAAATCTCCACCAGAAAAGAAACCAAACCGAATGTATTAGATCAAGCGTATAAATATATACACTACTATCAGAGCTGCTGTTATAGAAAATTAATCACGGCTTTCTGACCAATCAGATTGGAGATTTTAACAGCGGTGAGGTATAAATGATCAGAAATAACAGAAATCTCTCGGCCATTTTGATACGGCTGTATTTTTCTCCTTCAAAAAGCTGACCTATTTGATACGGTACATGTGAACAGCGAACTATCTCTGGATTTAAAACACACACACACACACACACACCCAAAGGCTCTGCTTCCATCTGATCTGTGAACACTACCTTCTCTGTTTTCCTGCTTCACTTTGGCCCAGCTTTCTGTCAGTTCTTGGCAATGAATAAATAAATAAATAAATAAATAAATAAATATTCTGGAAATAAATAAATAAAAATCAAATCAAAGGAAGAATACTTATGCCAGAAGCTATTTTTGTAACAATAAAGAAAACAACACTTTTTTGTTTCTCCCCATACCATGTATAACCATCCCAAAGAAATAAAGATATCAGTCCAAAAGAACGAGAAGCTTCGGAAAAGCGCAGGAGCCAAATCCATAGAGAGCGTCAACGTTTGCCTCTTCCATCAGAGCGTGTAACCTATTCATGCTGAGATTTTTCCTCTTACAGCAAAGCTTTTAGATGACAAGCAAACACACACACACACACACACACACACACACGTATCATTAAGATCTGCATAAATCGCAGTCTCAACTTCAAACAAAATCTGAATAACAAATTCCCAATAACAAAATTATCATTAGAACATAAAAACCTCAGTCACATGACCAAATAAAAAACCTCTACAGCAACATGTTATACATTTTATATTTTCAACATTTTAATGATATATATATCATTATATTTCACTCATCCAGTCATATCAGACTGCTGTCCTTGAAATTTTTTGTGACATTTCATTGGAAACTATCCAAATCTAATTGGAGGAATGGGATTAATTATACGTTTGAAGCGCCAGTGTATTGGTCTTACACACGTTATTCCTGCTCTAGGAGACGTTCTTAAATACAGAACACAGCTTTTGGATGGAACAATATTAGAACTCAAAGCTGAAACATTAAAAGGTTGGTGTTACGGGGGCTTTAAGTCCGTGAGGTGTCGTGTTGTGTTGACATCAAACGAGGACATTGCTGTATGTGTTATAGCTAGCGCAGTTATAATGCTGGTTAACGTGAGTGCTCATGGACGTTCACCTCCAGGGCTGGGGGTTCGATTCTCGTCTCTGGCTGTGAAATCTGTATGCTCTTTGTGTTTTGAGAAATTTCTTGACCTGTTTGTAGACATGCATATATGAGCTGAATTGTGTGTAAGTGCCCTGTGATGCGTTGGCACACTGTCCAGGGTGTCCCCTGCCTTGCACCCCTGAGTCTTCAGAGGATTTCCATAACCCTGTGTTGGATAAACACTTCAGAAAATGTAGAAGAGGTTATTTTTTTGCCTTTATATTATCGAGAAATTTGGTGTAGGTCAGAGATACTGTGTGAAAGGTTTGAGGTTTGGAAGCTGATCAATCTCAAAGACTAAAGTGCCGCCGCATTACAGATATACAGATAAGGCGAGGGCTAACTGGCACCACTGTGAGAAGGAAACGGTTAAAGGAATTAAAAACAGACCAGCACGTTCGATGATGCTGATACATATATATATATATATATATATATATATATATATATATATATATATATATATATATATACACGAGGTGTTCATAATTGCCATTGTGTCTGTAATAAGACACACGTCTATGCACCGTCCGTTCCATATGCTGCGAAAGAACGAGATGCAGGCTGCGCTATTCATGTTGATATGAATTCACGGTACTAGATTAGCCAACGTCAACCGACGCCTACGGTCTCGGGCATGCATTCATTCCAGGGAAACCGACTGAATACAGAACCACACTGCCGTCGGGGGGCCGTGTTAATTGGAGGACACATGGCAGAGTTCCAGGACACGCATGCCCACAAGTGGTAGGGATTTGTGCAGGACAGCAAGGTTCAACGCTACACAGGTCAGTTTATTAGGAGTGCGCTACGAACGGGGCATTTTCACTCTCCCTGTCAGAGCCGAGGCAAAACGACTCCAGCAAACACGGAATAATTATAATACTGTACGTTTGAATTGAGGTCTGGTCTGTTTCTCTTCCAAATAAGAACACAGTTCCTGCCACGAGCGCCTCGGGCCAACACACAACGATGATAATTACTACAGCAACGCTACACCGAGCCATGCTGTTATAGCGCTTTACAATATACCCCGTGTCTCCATCGGGCGAAGACAGCTAATTAAAAGAAAAGATTTCGAAATATTGACATACACACATGTTCCAAATAACCTTATGGTTTATTTCTTTAATAAACACATGATTCAGTGTGTCTCCATCTTTGTATATTATGCACAAAAACAATATTTCATGGACGTATGATGCATCAGGTTTGACACTGTTGGACAACGCTTCTTTGTTTGTTTTTTTTTGTTTGTTTTTTAAACGCACTCACAGTTAAAAAAAAATAAAATAAACAACAACAAAAACAAAAACACATTCTACATTATGTACACAGTCTTCAGAAATGTACGTTAACACACCCTTTGCATCCAGTCTCGGATCAGGGGAGTTTTGGGGGGGGGGGCAGTGGGAGGGGATGGAAAGGGGGTCAGGGGGTGGGGGTGTTGTTGGCGTGTGTGTTCGCACGGACACGGACACACACACAGTAATACTGAAGCGCATTGCTTTCCTTTAAACTGTACATTCTTAGTAGAAAACACGAGTCATGTGTTTATATAGGCGGCTGTACAAAAAAAAAAAATAAAATAAAAGAAGACGATCCTTCTCGGATAGTCAGAATCTCTCAGTGTGTTCCATGTAGGAGGAGGAGGAGGAGGAGGAGGGAAAAACAAAAAACGGAAAACAAAAAAAAAAAACACGTGGAGATACCACGTTACTGCTGCTGAGCTGTGAAGGGAAAAGAAAAAGAGACAACAAGCAACAAAACATCCAAAAAAGCATAGCATCTCTAACAGCATGCATACGGCTGAGTTCAGTCAGAGAGCCGGCATCCCAGATTAGCCGTACGTTAATGCTCTAAAGCTCCATCATTTGTGTGTGTGTGTGCTCAACGAAGCGGGACGGATGAAACGTAGCATGGTCGGCGACGACGTGACGGCAACGACGATATGACGCGGACATACAATATGATAACGACACAGACGTGAAAGAGAGGTTTCACATTTCACATCAGCTCCCTGTGACGAGACGAGGGGGTCGAGCTGCACACGTATTGCTCCCGGAAAATGTCCTTTTGTTTCGGTGCTAATCCAGACACGCTAGTAACATGTGACGGACGCATGCAGGGCATACAGACTAAGGCGGTTTTGGGGATAAGAAATCATACTGATCACTTTTAGAGTAATGAAAAAAATAATAATGAAATGGCAGGACAAATCTCAGCGTTAAACAGAGCACATGAAGCCTTTTTTATTCGGCTTTACCAGATCACCTAAAAGCCACAGATCTTATCTTAATTTCATGCTTTAATAAGTAAACTGCATTTTAGTGAGCTCGGATGCCAAGATACACACTCTTGCTTGCTTTTTTTTTTTGTTGTTTGTTTGTTTGTTTGTTTTTTTTTTTGTTTTTTTTTTGTGGTATTGTACAGGCAATCTGTTACTGTTTACCAAAAAGCCATCCAGATCCCCTTAATTGTACTGCTGGGATTTTGAGATATTAAGATAATGCGGTCTAAATTACACAAGAAACACCCACTTGAATACTACTCCAACTCTGAGCCTTTCAGTGCTGCTGTAAAAATTCAAGGCTTTCCCTTAAACTCCATCCATCGTCAAGTAGCTTCACTGTATTAATCCCTGCTACGCTCACGAGAATGACAACACGGGGGGGGGGGAGAAAAAAAAAAGTTGGCTGTAGTATTTAAAGTAATAATAATAATAAAAAAAAGAGACAGATTTGGCACATTCTTTTTAAAAAAAAATAGCATCAATTAAATAATTAACAAGCTGTATTTTAAAAAAGGGAGAAAAAAAACAGGAACAACAAACAACAGGAACCAAAGTGCAGCGCAAACAAGGTATTAACAAAGTTGAGGAAATTAAATTGCACTTTTTCGTACTGGATGAGCCGTCGACAAACTGTAAAAAAATAATTGATGCCAAGTGTAGGTTAGCTTGTATTCTATACTTATTAAAAAAAAAAAAGTACTAATCTGAGCCAGACTGAAATATCAATGGAGTGTGTAAGTCCACGGAGCCGGAAATTAGGACTCCCTGAGCCTGTAATGCTTTTCCCAAAACAAAAGTGCCCTGTTTTTTTTATTTTCCCTGGGATGACCTGACTGTCCACCGGCTGCTACCCCACTCTGCTATTCTCCCTGCCATTAAACACTAGTGTGTCCCCTCAACCCCCCCCCCCGGTAAGGGTCAACATGAATGTGACTATATCACCATATAAAAACATTATAAACAAAGAACTAATGCATGAAGAGAGGGAGAGTTTGTGAGAGTCAATGGCTAGGCCTTTCAGAAGAAAGGAAAGAGCTCAGTTTCTTCCTCCCTCGTTCTTATCAAACACTAGTGGCACTCTCAGTCCTATGCGCATGTGGTAACAGTGAGAACGTTGGCCCCGCTGGCTCCGCTGCTCCCGCAGGAACGAGGTGGAGACGTGCGAGTAGCCGTTGTCGCCGTGGCACTCGAGCTGCCCGCCTTTTCTGCAGGTTTCTTGTCCTTGTGCTTGAGATGCACCTTGGCGTGGCGCTTGCGCTCGTCGCTGCGAGCGAACTTGCGTCCACAGAAGTCGCAGGAGAAAGGCTTCTCGCCGGTGTGTGTGCGGATGTGCGTGGTCAGGTGGTCGCTGCGGCTGAAGGAGCGCATGCAGATGCGGCACTGGAAGGGCTTGTGGCCCGTGTGGATGCGCAGGTGGCGCGTGAGCTCGTCGGAGCGTGAGAAGCGCCGGTCGCAGTGCTCAGCCGGGCACGCGTGGGGACGCTCGTGCACCGGCGTCTTGCTCGGCCGGTTCGGGTACTTTCGAGGGCGCACGGGCTTAAGGGCGAGAGTTTGGGGCTGGTGGTGGTGATGGTGCTGGGAAACGTGGTGCTGCTGCGAACCCAGGAAACCCGGCTGCAGCTGCTGCTTGTCCTTAAACGCCCGGATGGTCTCGAGCGGTGTGATAGGCGGCGGGTTTACGCGAAGGGGCTCGACGCTTTGGAAAGGTTTGTGTTCCATGGCGCCCGCTTCACCCGCGCCACCTTGGTGCTGGAACAGGTTATAGTCGGGGATCATGGAGAAGAGGCTGGCGTCCACAGCTTTGGTGGAACTGTGGTACTCGGAGGGTGCGTAGGGCAGCGATGACGATGCTGCGGGGCTGTGGTGGAACGCCACCTGCTCCTGGTACATGTCACCACAGGCGGAGTAGGCGGGAAGGGGCGGAGCGTACACTTGATCAATGTCCGACGATTGGACGCTCATGCCGCCCGATGACGACGTCTGAGTGGTGATGGTACCCGGTGACGGGGACACGCCGAGGATGCCGGCACTCACCAGGCTGATGATGTTGTTATCCGGGCACCAACCTGAGCTGCCGATGCTGCCTGATGGTGGCGTGTCGAAGGCAAACTTTCCCAAATATGTAACTGTTTGCCCGCTTCGACTGGATTGAAAACTACTGGAAGCATATGGGAGCTCACTGTTGCTCTTCTCACCTCCCATTCCTAAGTCCATGATATTATCTGTGGGAAGAAAAGGAAAGGTTGACTGAGGAGAAAACGACACAAAAAGCACTTCTAGTCTAAAATAGCTATTATTTCACAGAGGTTCGTAAACAGGGTGTTGCTATTTGAAACAATGTCCTCTAGCAAGAATAATGACAACCTTTTAACCTGGCTACAAAACACAGCATCTCTCCATACCTCTGTTCGACCCAAACTATCGCAAAGAAAATAACGATAATTAGGTCTTTGTCAACGGAAAAAAAAGTTTGTCGGCTGACTTGAGACTGAAGTGAACATTCCCTCCTCCTCTCTGTCTTTTCCTCTCTGTCTCTCTCTCTCGCTCTCTCTCTCTCTCACTCTTTCTCCCTCCCTCAGGTTCTAAAGTACAACGTGTCCTTCAGAAGATACAGGATTCTCTGTAGAACCGTGTGTCATATCAAGCAGGCATGCTCGTTCTCTTGCAAACACAAACACACACACACACACACACACTGAATCTAAATAGAACGTTCATCAATGAACTTGGTCATGGCATCATATATCTATGAAGCACTCTTTCTCAAATCCTCTTCATGAATGTTTTGCTTTCCAGTGTTTTTATATATAGAATTTAACCTACAGAGAAAAATCTCTCCTGCCAACTTACACACACACACACACACAAAATACCAGTCCTAGGATTTCACACTGGATTTGTCTTGGTGCTCTGATACAGAATTCAACAGAATACACCAAATCACGGTTCAGGGTGAGAACAAACCAAACAAACAAACAAACAGAAGCCCAAAACACATATGTGTGCAAAGACAAACACATTCTCTGAGATAAAGAATTCAATCTGGGACAAGAGAGTTTCTAAATCTGGACCAAGCATGTATTTCACTTAGGTCTAATTTAATTTCGCGTGGATTTGTCATTTATGTCACTTTTAACCTCATTGAGACGGATAACATGAGGACAAATTAACACTCATTGTGCTTTTATAAGTCCAGATGGACCCAAATGAAGGACTGTAGGTGTTAAATTAACACTGGTGATTTTTTTCCTTCTCTCTCTCTCTCTCTCTCTCTCTCTGTGTGTGTGTGTGTGTGTGTCTGTGTGTGTGTGAGAGAGAGAGAGAGAGAGAGAGAGAGACGTGTGATTAAAACTAAAGCTTCGTATTAATGTGTGTAGGAAAGTGGAGCTCATTCAGAAGTCCACCGCCAATTATATACAAACCCACGAGTCCTGATACACACAAAAATAACCTGTGCGCTTATTCCCAACGAAAACCTCTCTAATTCAAGATTTTTAAAAAAATATTTCTTCCATCATATTTGGAACAGATAGAAAGGTTTGGTATTAAATATCCGAACACATTGTATTTTTGTGGATTGTTTTGTTTTTATTTTCACCTCTATTTTACATTCCCACGAATACAACACTACAATACAGCCTGCACTTAGTCTTATTCGGGTCATTATAAGATCACATTGAAAACTTTGTTTTTCCGACATTCCTTGCTGTTTGGGGAAAGAAACTGCGTATTAAATCGTTCAGACGTAAATTAAATGTAAAATAAATAACAATTACCGGGATATGAGATCCTCTGTTTTTAGACGTCGCACCTTATTTTTTTAAGATCGCAGATGTTAATCACAATCGGAGTGTTTTTCCTTTTTAGCTTATAAATATTATTTTTTGTTTGTCTTTATGTAAATTAGCTGTTTCGATTACCTTTTTTTTTTTTTTTTTTAAAAAAATGTGCAACTATATTATTAATTATAAGCTGTACAGATTATTTATTTCTCTAGTATTTAAAAATCATTTTTCTGCAAAAAAAATTTTTTCCCCCTTCATGCTATTTCTATTTTTTTTGCTTGGTCAATTAGTTCATTTTGTCGAAAAAATTATTTCACAACCCTATATGCACAGCGTGAGTTAATTCATTATTTATTTGTTTATTTATTTTTTTTTTATTTCCCCCCTAAAATAATTTGACAGTTTGAGTCAAACCTTATATGGTCAGTGGTGGTGATGATGTCCCTCTGGAACGCACTGCATTAACACGCCAAAATGTGCCGAATTAAATATATTATAGACCATAACATCCATATAGGTTTCTAAGAGGATTTCATGATTAGCTCTTTTTTTTTCGGTGGTGGTGGAAGCGGAGCCTCGTGCACGTGTGAAGCGTTTTTGGCACGAAACATATTTCGAAAGCAGCGCGCGCGCCGACCAAAAAAACCGCCCACCTGCGCCATGGCAGCTCGACTCCATTTCGGGCCTTAAATAACAAAACACTGACTTATCCAAAAATATCAATAAATAAATAAATAAATAAATAAATAAATAAATAAAATTAAAATGCATGTTAGGCGTTAGCACTAATAATAATAATAACAATAATAATAATAATAATAATAATAATAATAATAAGAAGAAGAAGAAGAAGAAGAAGAAGAAGAAGAAAAAGGGGTTAAAATAATTCCATAAGAACAAGTTGTGCAGGTGTTGCGTTTACCTATAATTTACTTTACTGTGTCACGAACTGCATTTCACTGAAAATGACTAGTTTACATTTTATATATATATATATAATATTTGCACACTTTAAATAGACACTGTATAATTATTAAGAACATTTTGAGCATTATTCTATTATTCTAACCTTTCTTCAATGTCTAAAAAAACCACAAGAAAATAATAAGGATCTAAAGTCCAAGCACACTGTAGGTGTTCATTCAGTACTGTAGTTGTGTTTGTTCAGCACGTGCACCCTACCACCTGGATGCCCTCTTCCGACTCCTATCACGTGATATTAACACAGTAACGCGTGTTCCTATAGCCTGTCAATATAATAAACCTTATTCCAATCTAGGACACTGCTGTACAGATCAGACTCTGACATGACTTTAGCTTCATTAACACCTCGGGCTGTTTGTTAATCTGTAAAATAATTGGCCACTACACATCATCTCACTCAGTATCACTAAGGAGAGTGAACAGGTAGGTTGCGAGCGAGCGCGCGCGCGCGCACGCACGCACACACACACACACATTTTTATATATATACACATACATACATATATAGATACATACAGTGCGCTACAAAGGGGTCCTGATACCACTCTTTCACTTAATACTTATACTGGGAATAAATACAGTTCACTGATCACTCATCCAACATCCCCGTGATCCACACACCATGATACCGAGTGAGGCTCGTTCCTAGTACTATAACTACACACAACGACATCATGTCGCGTAACAACTCTTCCACACATATAACTGAGAGATGATTGTCAAACTTACCTGTGTTCATTTGCGAGTAGTGCGAGACGGAGTCCGTGCTGGTGAAGATGTTCATAGATGAAGTGGGAATGTCCTCTTCAGGGTAAAGGCTGTCAGGTATGGCGTTGATTAAACTGCTCATGGTAAGGGGGAGCTTCTCCGCTAATTTACCTGTCATAGCAAGTTAAATCAAGTAGGTTGTGTCGGCGACAGCGCGCGGGCTTTAACTCGCCCGCGGTCTCCAGTCTTCCGCGCTTTATCTAAAGTCGAAAACAAAATACGACCAAAAAACAAAACAATCCCTTAAGTAATGATTGTATCCAAGTTCCCGGTCTCGAAAGATGTCTCAACTCAACCTTCTTTTTTTTTTTCTTCCCCTTGTTTGCTTTGCCTTTTTCTCTGAATTTTGTGCGCTATTTCGGCATCGCTTGTTTGGATGGGTTTTTTTTAAAAGTCTCTGAATCAAATGGAGCGATGATGTTGGTGATGATTGCACAAGTGCACTGGCTGCTCGCTGTGTAGCTCAGCCGAGGGAACTCCAACGCTTTTTCTCGTTAAAACCGGGGGGCGGAACAAGTCCGTGACGTAGATGCCCATACATGGAGACACAAAGGAACTGTGGCCGCTACGGCGCGACGTCACAATGGAAGCACCTCGTAGTGGAACGTTCTGAGCCCCGGGGCTGCGTCCCAAACCGCGACGCCGAACCGCAAGATCAACCGCGCGCTCCGGCGGCCATCTGCACTGACCCACAGCGTTGTTCAGGACGCATTGTGCAGTTTGGGACGGAGCCTGAAAAAAAAAGTGAAAGGAATTATACGGAGGCAGGCTGGAGCAAGTTTCTTTTCATTTATTTTCTGGGGATTTTTCTAAACATTTTAGATTGCACGGATGACATTGGAAGGAAACGTTAGAAAAGAACGACAGGATGCTGTCACGTGCTTTTTCCTTTTGGCTTTTTTTTTTCACCAGTTAGAAGAAGATCTGGATTTGGTAGGAGAAGGATGGTTGTGCACGTACAGTGAGCTCCATAATCCTTATAGTGCACGTGTGTGAATATCACTCTATCACTATAAATAGTTAACAGCCGAATAAAGCTGTTAGTGAGTCGAAAAAGCCATGGTATTTAAACGCCCAGTTATTATTATGATTTAGATGTTTTTGCGTCTATACACTTTTCTCTATAATGATTAGTTGTGTTAAAGTACCCTCATCATTCACAACAAGCGCCTGCTGTATTTGGGAAGTGAACTACAGCAGAGGGGGAAAAGGAGAAATGTTTGTTGCTCAAAACGTTTCCACTGCTCAGATTATAATCTGGCCGCCTGGCACACACTGCGAGATCATTCCTCTGTCTGAAGCCCATCAGCGGGGAGAAGCGCGGTGGCACTGGCGGAAGATCGGAGTAAAAAAAAAAGAAAAAAGAAAAAGAAAGGAAAAAGCACAATTGTAAATACAGAAAAGGCTCCAGCCAATCAGCGGGCTCGGCTTTGACCGCGCGCGCCACGCTAAAGTGGAAAGTCCATGTACGGCGTTCATATCCGGCTCCGCCCTCCTCGCTGCCCTTATTTGGTCAGCGCATTTCCGCCTGCGCGACCTGGTGGAAAAGAGATCGGAACCTGCCGCCATTAAAGGAACCGCAGAGGCCAAACGTCATGGGTCATATTTCATCTCCTAAAGTCCCGAGGAGAGAAAAAAAAACCTTATCGGACACGTTTATATTTTCATTTCAAGTAACACTGACTAACTTTTTATTTATTTATTTTTGTTTATTTTAAATGCTAGTTGCATTTTTATTTAGTTTGAGTAGTTAGGATAATAATGGAGTTGAAATAAAATAAAATAAAACTAAAAACTAAAAGAGCAACAATACTGTTGCAGGATCTGTTCGGACAAAAATCAAGTCATACAAAAATAACTGCTAAACAAACAAAGAAACAAACAAACAAATAAATAAATAACAAAAAAGTACATGACACAATGCTAATAATCATTATTATATATAGCTCTGTGTAGGATGGACATACTTGACTGTACACAGTCCAATTAGGAGGCCGGAGAATCCCACGAGACCGCTCATATGTCCAGCTAAAATTCTCCATTCCTGAGCCTGGCCAATCAGTGAGGCACTGAGCCACACTTATTATCGACACTGAGTAAAACTCCAGGCTGCCATGCATGCGCTGGAACGGATGCTGATGCAATATGGAAAGAGAGAGAGAGAGAGAAAGAGAGAGAGAGAAAGAGATAAAGTTACAATTTGGACTGCAAATCAGGTTGACATCTGCATGCCGGCTACAAGCCTGTCAACCGATAGGCCAAAAAATGCACAGAACAATAATAAGTTCCTACTTTTTTTCCCCCCAGAGGCCTGGGAGCACTGCCATCGAGCCCAGGCTTCTAATGTCTCAGCAGGGCCTCAACAAGCTCCTGCGCTCCCAAACTAACATCTACTATCTAACTGGGATGAAATTCAAACTCCGCATGCCATAATCTTCTTCTGCTCACTGACATTTTACAGACAGAACTATGATATTAGCCCAGCATACATAAATTTTTAATCAGGTGAAAAACAAATCTGCCTGCTCCTAACAATTTGGAGCTGTGGCCTAGCCAAAAGGTGCCTTGTATGTGTGCATTTACATCATGTGGACCCGTGGGCTGGTTGCGGATCCAACAAAGTATTTCACCGGACCAAATCCAGCACTTGAGTAATACAGAGCTGGTCAACGCATGGAAAAAATGGCTGTATTTCCAACACTCCAGCTTACCAACTCATTTAAATGACCCAACAAATTGAGATTTAGTACATTTGGCAGATACCTTTACCCAGAGCAGCTTAGATTTATTACAAGTGAGCAGTTACAGGTTAAGAGCCTTGGTTAAGGGCCCAACCGTAAGAACACTGGGATTTGAACTCTCAACCTTCTGACTAGAAGCTCAATATCTAAACCACTGAGCTACTTCTGCCTACAATGAACTGGATATAAATTTATGCTTTGGCTAAATAATTTAGTAAAACAACTTTTATGTCAGATTCTCCATATGAATTCAGCCAATCACACACCTTCATGTAAATCATTTAAAGAAGCTCGTTGGATGAGAAACTGCCTACACAGAGAGGTAGAGAGATGAGAAAGGGGAAAAGGGATTTTTTTTTGTATACCATATTGACCATTTCAAAAAAAGTGACAATGTTACTGATGAAAACAGAAAGTTTATAGATGAATGTATGGGGAAGTGGGCATTTATAGCCAAGTTCCAAATTCATCTGAGTCTCATTTGAGTTTTTACTTTAATGCAAGTGGTCAGATCTGAAGCTTGTGGCATAAAGAAACGCCACGTTGATTAATTTGTCTTTGAGCATTCATTCATTTGTCTTCGGCACAAGCGATCGAAGACATCATGGTTTAAATGACTAATTTGTTCATATTTAAAACCAATGAGAGAAAATATCACAATCAAAAATAATAAGTGTGGGAAGCTGGTCAAACCTCCTGTGGAAATACTATTGAGTGGGATCACAACAGTCATGCACACATCTCCATTTTTAGAGTCAAAAGGGTAACGTAAAGCACAACAACATAATCACGGCCTTATTTATAGCCGTAAATAAATCATTAACGGTTAAGCAATTATAAGATAACACTGCTGTCACAGTTCAGTCATGTTAGTTGCTTATCCGGACCTTTCTACAGCCTCAGTTTATGTAACGCGACCTTAGGAAATATTAGTTTGGTGAAAATTTATTTTCCACTAGCCATTTAAAGCATGTCTATTCTGTAATATTTCCCCCACTATATTAAATGGTACAGTCCCTATATTTAAATGACCTTTACCTCCACCTGGCCTAGTTAATCCCACACAACCGAAGTGATGCCAAAATCACTACACCCCATTCCTATCTCTCAAATTAATCGCCTTGGCAATTGACACTAATACAAATACTAGACGATAGAGACTTGGCCCTAATGAAGCGAAAATAGAGTGAGTGGGAGAGGGGTCTGAATCATGAGTGTATCAGGGGCCGTGGTAAACATAGACACGAAACAGCTAACACACACACACACACAGAGACAAATGCATGCACATACACCGGGGGAATCCAGTGGCTTGTTGCCACCGTATGGGCGGGCTGTAACATGTGTAGGTGATAGCGTTAAGATAGCATGACACAGCAGGATTTGTCATCAGGGGATTCCTATGGGTTCTCCATCTCCCCACAATCGGAAATATCTTATGATCCGATCAGGATATGGACGTAAATTTTTTTTTAAAACAGCCGAGATTGCAATCACAAACGAAGAAGATTTGTTCTGTTGTTATGGACAGTGATCGTCTCCTCCTTATCATCTTTTATAAGGATCAGATGATAGGTTTACATTTTTGTCCAATGCTATGATAAAAAAGACAGAAATCTGGATTTGCCAGGACTCAGTACTTGGCATGCATGCTTGTCTTGGTAGCTCTTTCCATTTCACAGATATTTCATTCATATTGAAGAAGGAAGGCCATTGGCAGCACCAGTTGGGTGGCAGTTGGAGCAGCATGGCAGCAAACACTGAAAGTGAGAATGGAGACTTGATCATTTGAATAATACTTTTTATAGACCAAAACAGAGGAAGTAGAACGTTTTATTTTTTTTAATTCTTCCACTGCTTGATTGCCATGACGTGTATAGCTTGGCAAACTTGCCATAACACTCCCTCAGTCTGTGCTGAGAACAAATTCACTCTTGAATGCCCATCTCCTCTTTAATTTTTCCCTGTCCTGTTAAATCCAAAATGCTTTTCCATCCTTGTCTTTGCCGGTAGGTGCAACATGTTCCTAGTCTCACTTGATTTTATAATGTTACTCTTCAGTCTTGTCTTGGGTGACTTTGCCTCCTGGGCATGGTTCATACTTGTTAAAGCTAACCATTTTTGTCTTGAATGCACCTGAGAGGAACTTCTTCTCTTATACTCTCTAGTCCTGCAGGCAGAAATGGCAGAAAACACATTTATCACTCATGTGAATACAAAAAGAAGAAGTGTATAATCGCAGAGGCTTACTATACCTTTGTAGGGTCTTTCAAGATGCCATACATGTAGATAGGTGATGAAGGAACCTAGAACATTAGCATTACATCATCCTGGTTCAAGGTGGAATGGTGGTACAATAGATAGCATGGTTTTGATCCTGAGCTTGGGCAAAATGTCCGTGTGGAGTTTTGCATGCTTCACGTGCTTCCTCCAGGTTCTCTGGTTTCATCCCAGCTCCCAAAAACATGCAAAGTGGGTGGATTTATGAATCGGCTATGCTAAGGGGGTGTATTCCAAACTTGCATCCAGAATTCCTGGAATAAGCTCCTGATCCACCAGGATAAATCGTTACTAAAAGATGAATAAATGTCATTCTCTGTCAATTTAAAGTTGACCTACATCCATCCTGCTCACCTTGAAGCAGCTATGAGTGAGGGAATTCCATCAGAGCAGGAATGCTATTAATATCAGGGCACTTTCTAACATGGCAAACTTATTAATAGGGTTAGAGATGGAAAGATGACATGCAAGATGGCACTACCTTTTTTTCCTCATAAAGGACATTATGTTTAGCGCTATTGTTGAGATATGAGTCAATGACTGGCCGTTCCGGGAGTTGGTGTGTAAACGGTTGCACCATTCAGTCGTTACATCACTATCACCAGGGTTCCCCCGGCTCACTTTGCATGCAGGGATTCCATGGAATTGCTCAGCTGTCACAGATCTGTTGAGCGAGGTGGCGGAAAAATTCAAAGCCACCATGGGCATATAATCAAATTAGTTGTGTTTCTTTCCAGGCTGCATTCAGACCAATTCAAATGACTGTTCCTCGTTGCTAATGTTGCCTGGAGCCAAGCCCTGGAAGCTCGGCTACACGATTATTTATATACATTTTGAAACGATGTGTGAGGATTAAACAATGGTTCACCTGCAACATAATACATTGTTCCAAAAAAACATTTCCAATACAAAAAATATATATTTCCAGTATTGACAATGGAACAGCATTTGGTTATTCCACTGTTTTGGATAAACAGGTGTGAATTTATTCATGATTTATTTATTCATGCTGAGCATTACAAAAATAATGTCAAAACACAATAATGTTCTTGAAGAGTAGCTCACTATTCATTGAACCTGTGAACGTTTCAGTATACAGTGATGCTCATGATGCTTGGACCTTGATTCAACTATAGAGATTGACTCCACAATCAGCTAAAATCATGTATTACTCCATTAGCACATTAAATTTGTCACAAATAAACATCCTCTCAATTATTGTCGTACCTTCGTCAATGATGGTGTGATTGCTGAGCCATAATCATGCTTCAGGAGTGACAGCTGGACAGCAGAGCATTAGGAGTGGTCAAGCAGAGACGCTGGAACCAGTGAAACTAGGGTTTTGAACCAAAACTGACCACTTCATAATGTAGAGGCCGTTAAGCCACTGTAAGCAGGACTAATAAAATCATAACAGTCTGGAATGTTCAGTATTAATGCTTAGATATCATATTTGGTCAAATCATGTAAAAACAGGAGCTTCAGTGCAGAAGAATGATGTCTGAGATAAAGTCTGAATGCCAACGCTGTGTAACTGTTTGGCAAAAGGTCCCCTTATTTGAATAGGCATGCACACAAACACACACATTTAGACATGATCTAACCGTCCATTTTCCATCACAAACTTACTCGTGCCAAGTTCCTCCCACCGGCTCTCCCTCCAGCTACCAACTGGCAAGGATGAGGGCTAACATGCTTCCTCAGAGAAACATAAAGCTAGCCAGACACATCTTTTCAACCTGTGGCTCATACTGAGTTACAGGGAAGCTATTTGCCCTCTTCCACATACATGAGCTCACAGATGCCTATGATTGGTCAGTGTCAATGTGATTGACAGGGAAGAGAGGATACACCAATGTGTATGATCAATTTTGCTTTTTCAGAGTCCCGGTCAAGGCTCGCTGAGGCTTGAATGGGATTTGAACTCACAATCCCAAGACGATTACAACTCTGAACCGAGCCAAAGGAAAACAAAGATGAGTGTATGTTTGTGTTGGGTAGGATTGTGGCTTTGACTACTTAGCGTCTGAGAACTAGACCAAACCAAGCTAGTTCATGTCTTGAGTTCAGAACAAGGCCACAAAGATCCTCAATAAATACAGCTACAAAGACAAAGTGTACATGTTTTAATCACACCACTCACCTGCACTAATCATCACATCCAAATCCAGCCCACTGTTTCCAAACAGTGATAGTGATGCTCCTTTGAGACAGCAGAATGAAAACCAATGCTCCATCTCCAGCGATGCTCTTCAGTTTCTTTTCTCCTCTGGAGACGAGAGCTTTGTAAGGAAATATGTGTTCTGTTGAACTGTAGGAGTTTGTGTGTATCAACTCATTTTAACAGTATGAAGGTCAATCTGTAGCATTCATCTCTTGCTCATAAAAATGTGTTAAACCACAGTCACAATGCAGAATTCTCACTTCTGATTGGTCAGTTTTCTTTAACAACAGCTCTAAGTTAATATTAACATGCTTGTTCTAGTATGAAGTCTCACAGGGGCCTGTATGATGGACACAGACTTTAAACAGATGTGGTGAGGAGATGTTTATTTACCACTTGGGGAAGGAGTCTTCATTGTCCGAGGTAAAAGCTGGGGCTGTATTTCTGTCTTACAGGTTTAGCTCATTACCTCCACTGATCTTGTTGATGTAAAAGGATGGCATTTTCCAGGACTATTTAGCAATTTGTTGGAGAAATCATCTTTATCATTAAATGAGAACTTTTCTGTAATAGAACAACATATACAGGAACAGAAGTAACTTTAATTCAAATAAAATCAGTGTGTATTAATGTTGTAAAAAATAATCCAGGCACATTGGAATCATTTGCATATGCACATGCCGATATGAAGTGACACTACATTATTAGACCAATTCTGCTTGAAATAGTGCTTCATGTAAATTTGTTGCCGAATATAAACATAAAATTACTCAGGTATGTAAGACAGAAACTGCACAGTGGAAACTTGCCAGTCACATTCACAAATATGACACTTCAGTCTCCCGTTACGAAAAAAAAAACCTCACACAGTGGTTAAAAAGACATGAACTTGTGCCCCCCTGTCACTCTAGGACCGTCTGGCCGAAAGTAGCTGTGAGAGTATTTTAGTCGTAGTTCCATTGCGGCTTCCGTCTGAGTTGTGGTGTTGGTTTCACCCCCTTCTTCCTCTATTGGCCCTGACGTATTTCCTCTCCAGCTCAACGATATTTCCACACACCCTCTCCAAAGTGTGCTAGTAGCCACTATTCATCGTTCTCACCCGTTCCTCGAGCTGTTTATTTTTATGTTTGGATGTCTAACACAAACCTGAAATCCCCCTAGCTGAAAAAGCCCCAAAACTGGAGCACGAGGCAGTGCTACTAAATGCAACCGGAGGAGTTTTGACTGCCAAGAGGGAAGGAATGCACCGCTGCAGTGCCCTGGAAGTGAGGGGTGGATTATGCAAGAGTGGCAGAAGAGTTTAAAAAAATAAAGTAGTATGTGTGTGTGTGTGTGTGTGTGTGTATGAATACTCAACCTCTTACATTATTAGTACTGAATGCAAATAAGTGTTAAACGCACGGCCTCAGAAGGGTGTATAAATATGCTTTGTGGTCGTGTAATTTCCACATTTGTAAGTGCTCACATGCTCTCCAAGGAAGTGACAAATCCAAGGACCAACTTGTTAACATGCTTTTAAGGATGTGGGTGCAGTGTTCAAATCTCACGGCAGATTAAATATCCTAAAATACAGTTTCGATTGACCCTATTTTAGTTAATACTAAAAAAAAAAAAAAACCCACACAAACAAAAACAAAACATGAGTACAAGTTTTACTTTTAATGAGCTTTCCCTGATTGTAGAACAGTTGCATAAGGTGTAAGATCCAATTCAGGTATATGGCGTCATCTAATCTTTAAAGTGTTGAGTAAGGAACTGGAGCGAGGCCACAGGACCAACAAGTTCAAACTTCTCCACAAACGCTTGAGGATCCCAGTTTCCTAAAGAGTGGAAAAAAACAACAACACACAAATATAATAAACACAATTTCCTTTTTATCATTTATTATGGTAATCCTGACAGATACAAACAATTAAGCATTGCCCTGTGTAGGTGTCACTTGACTTTGTGAATCCATCAGGATGGAGTGATGGAGCTTCTGGATAGTGATTTTTCCACTGTATTTTTTTTGGACTGTATCTATGCAGAAGGTTCTTAACTAGTCACCTTTTTTTATCTGAAGTCATTTACATTTAAGACCCAATCCACTGACCTAGTGTTTCTGTAACATGATGCTTCTGGTGCTGTCACCATATTTGGAACAGAATTTCTGGCGGTGAAAGGAGGCGAAAGACTCATCTTACTTCGGAATACAACTATGACAAAGCTGATAAAATAGATTATGATCTTTATGTACTTCCCCAGAACTGCTCATTCCATTTAAACTTACAGACATGCCAAATCTGTGTTTTCTTGATCTATATTTATCTCACGCACAACCCCTCACACTGCTCTGGAGAGTCTCAAGGCTTTTAAAAGCATAGAAACCTAGAGGCTATCCATGTCTGGCTGGGCGTGAGAAGAGGAGGAGGAAAATAAAAAAAATGTCAGTGTAGACATGGTTGATATTACAACTAGCAAACTAAGTAGCAAACTAACTTACTAACTTGATTAAACTTTCAAATGGTAGCTAATTGCTAAGATAAACTTCCTTAGTTCATCAGATAACGTATCCCTACGTAAATACTGGCGTTTAATATAAGCACCAAGTCACACTGTGTCAACAACTGACTAACCAAACTAGCCTTGTGTCATAATCACAATTATATACATACAAAGACTAGTACCGATAGACTAGACTAGACTGACCTGTTTTCACTTTTCATTTAGTGGTTTAATTATAAAAACCTCTCATGTCGCCTTCAGTCTACCTACCTGGTCTGTTTTGCTTATTTTCTAGATCAGTAAATAAATTCTGAATATATGGCCACGGTGAACTTGTGCCCCTCCTGTCACTCCGACCGTCTGGCCGGAAGCTGTGAGGGTATTTCAGTTGTAGTTTCGTTGTGGGTTTTCAAATTAAGACAAAGCACATGACAGCAATCACGATGATGGCGGAACATTTTAAAGAGAAACGGTGGTTTATTACTAGTGCAGAACTTTAACTGCTCCTCTGAGAGAGCCCACCTCTTTTGCTAACCTGATACTGGCCTGATTCAGTGACCGAATGTTCTTTACATGCCTAATGCTAAATGCTAATATACTTAATTGAAAGACAGAGCTTTGTATGTTTCTCTGATTTGTAATTGGGGGGTGTCACTGTGATTGTCTGGGCCCTGAAACACTTATATACTAAAATAAATGCTCAGGCTGTTGTGGTGGCAACAGGAGAATGAGAGATTTTTGGCAGGACAAGTGGGTAAATACCAGTCGTAGCTCCGGCTGCTATGACAATATCTTATCCTGATCGTTCCTCTGAGCTAATGACTAACTGCACACACACACAATCACATTTGGAACTAACAAGTTCCAAAAAGCTGTATTCCCTCCATTTGTTTATGCAGAAGCCAGAAAGACATCGCTTACAATATGAGCTAAATCTTTATTTCTAAGTTCTGAGTGAAATATTTGTAGAGTGAAAGTGATTAGCCTTTAACTGCTAACAGAAAATGCTAAGCAGTGGCATGTAATCAAATTTCCCCCTCAAACAGAACAAAGAAAAAGAGGGAACAAAATAGATGACCGATTTAGAAGTGGTTAAATCTCGATGTCAGTTCCATTCACTGACTTGATCTGTGTCTCCAACACACATGAAACACAGATCAGTGGCGGAAATGCAGCAGTGGTGAAAAGGGAAAGCCCGTCGTTGTACACACAGAACAACATGCCACATCCTGGAACTATCTGAATCTGTATGTGTGTGTGTGTAGTCGCCTGTATATGTTTGCATGCAAATACGTGTGGGAGAGTGTAAAAATATGACCCGAAAAGAAAAAAAGAAAAAAATAGAAAGAAATAAAAAGGTCATGTTCACCCACAGAGAGGCAGGCCAGTATTAATATAGCGACTGTCACAATTCTTGTTGCTCTAACCAGTACAATTACCATCTCATAGCCTCCCATTAGAGGTGAGCAAGAGCAGAGATGTGACAAAGTGAAGGGCACAGGTGGTGTTTAGACGAAAATAATAAGCACAGACTAGGTCCTGCTTTTCGCTCAATTATGAGATGCTGGGAGTCAGGTAAGTCTGTGAGAACAGTGTGTCCAGTTCTCTGGTGATTAAGTGTGAGAGATGGAGTAAGGGGACCTGGCATTATGAGGTCAGGTGACCTTTGGGCCTTCAGGTCTGAGAACAAGGGGAGATAATGTTCCGCCTCTGCACATACCTAGCCCCATCTGACCCTACCATGGTCGGGGCACCACACACACACACACATACACACAACCACACACACCCTTATCTGACCACCACTAGAGATTAACAGATGTAAGGCAGTGTCATGGTGGAACCTTCTAGATCCAATGAATGTCAAGTGACGTCTTTTATCCACTGTCTTAAGTTTAAGAACACAGAAGTAGCTAGTTGAAGTTTTTGGGACCTACTTGTACTGTATAGCTGTTATGTAATATATGTCTGTTGAATAAAGTTGATCGAGTCATGGAACTGGTTCACTACACACATCTTATTTTAATACTAACAAATCATTTTGAAATTGTAATCATTAGTGGGTCACATGACCATATCATGTATGTAGGCTAATCCTGAGTTAGGAACTTTTAATTTCGTTATTATTTTATAGTTAAAACTATTCGGTTTGGTCATAGGAGAGAATACAAAAAAGACTAGAGAAAAACCATAAAACCTTGTTTATCCCACTCAATAG
This sequence comes from Hemibagrus wyckioides, assembly GCF_019097595.1. Lineage (NCBI taxonomy): Eukaryota > Metazoa > Chordata > Actinopteri > Siluriformes > Bagridae > Hemibagrus > Hemibagrus wyckioides. Next base: position 5,463,316 of record NC_080714.1, read on the forward strand.
AGTGGAATTGTTTCCAATATAACATAAACTGTGTTACCCCCCCATGTCTCTATATAAAACCGATCTTGTCCAAATATGGAATACGTTTGACAGAAAAAATCTCCAGCGACTTTAGCTAGATTTTTCAACCCAAGAGCAATGACCCCAGAAACATTCCAGTAGCTCTTGTGATACACAATCAATTTGTCAGGACATAACTATGCATGGGTTACATCAGCTAAACACACAGCTAAAGCTGATGTTGACAGGGTGGAGTGACTTCAAAAAGCTTTCATGCTATTCACATACATGACGTTACCTATTTTCTGCCTTCTTTTAAACACACTATTCCGCACACATTCATCAACCTAGTCGGTAAACGTCCAGTCAAGCTTAACAATTATCTAAATAATACTATTGTTGGCCTAAGACCAATAACTTTAGTGATCCGACTCATAATGATACCGTACAAAATATGTACCGTAGATAGGAACTAAGAGTTCATAACTTGTTCAGCATTCAAAATAACTTTGAAAGAAAGCCACATCATGTACTGTGAGGTTTGACTGGAAAACAATAATCTTGCTTTCACTTTTTGCACTCTTTGTCTGATTGGCTGGTGACAACTCTATTGTCAGTGACCACAGTAGCTCTAATTCTGTCATCATGGAGCTAACTGGGCAGAGTGGCGGATTTACTAACATACAGATTTACACACGGTTCCAAAAATAGTGTCGGCAGTTTGTGTTTGGGCTAATTTCAGCACGCACAGACGCACACTTTCCACTTCCCCGATCTGTCGAGTCATGGAACAGTGAGAGATAGGAAGTGAGGAGCTCTGTGGTGATTTCTTCCTCTCTTCTCAGCCCGCTTCACCCCTCCCCCTTTTGACAGGTTTGAGCAGTGCAGGAAGTGAAAGAGATGTCTGCCCTGAAGATACTTTTTGTACTATGATGTGGTTCAATAGGTTTACCGTTCAAGTGGCTGTGTAGCATTTAAGACATACAACAATCAGCCAAACCAACTGCCTAATATTGTGTAGGTGCTTATGCCACAAAAGCATGATCTGTCGAGGCATGGATGCCACAATATCTTTGATGGTATCTTACACCGAAACTTTATCAGCAGATTGTGTAAGGTCCCTTTAATAACCTTCACTCCCCACACGCATCAATGAGCCTTGGGCATTTTTACCAGTGGTCCTTCCTTAGACTTTTGGTGGGTACTAACCACAGCATACTGGGAACACTGCACATGACCTGCTCTAGTTGTCTAGCCATCACAAGTTTGCCTTGTCAAAGTCTCACAGATCCATACACCTGCTCATTATTCCTGCTTCCAACACATCAACGTGGAGAACTGACTTGCTGCCTAATATATCCCACCCCTTGACAGCTGCCACTGTAATGATATAATCAAAGTTATCCACTTCACCTGTCAGTGGTTTAATAGTTATATCTGATTATTGTTTATCGTAATCTTGATATACTTGGCATTAGTGTGCTGATAGATCTCTGAATATGCTGTATAAGAGAAACCTGTTGAGATCTTGAAGGGCTACACTCTCACACATCTTCTGTGAACATGACCTAGATTGCACTTTGTGCTAGAGTAACCTTTGTAGGAGGTGTGTTTGTGTGAGAGAAAGCATTCAGGGGTTTTTCAGATGTTAATATAGACAGTATGACTCATGAAAACATGGAGGACCGATGTGGCACGCCGCTCAGCTGCCTACACACACACCCCTCATTCCCTTTACTGAGCATCTTCAATTGCAAGAACGCAGCTGCTCTTTCAACAATCCCATTAGTATCACCAAATTACCATACTGTATCATTCTGAGAAGATTTAGTCGTAGAAAAGAAAAGGAGAAATAAATGATCGGATCAAGTCCTATATATACTGTATGTGCTGGGCCATGAAAACCTTTTACAGTCTCACATTTTGACATTTTTTTTATTATATTTAATTTTTCAAACTACAGATTCTTGCCTGTCACTCAGCTACACATAGCATTTAAAGGTCGCAAAAATAAAAAGCGAGAAAATGTCCACTCGTAGGAGCATTGTGGGCTTTATAACAAAGGGTATCTGATTACAAACTAAATTTATCAGGTTTCCCTACATTGCTATCAAACACCAATCAAAGTGTGGCGTTAACTGTGTGAAAAAAAATCACTGTTTTTTACCACCATATGTATTAGACTAGAAGATAAAAAGTGAATAAAATCTTTTTCAAATTGTTTTGTTAAGATATATTTTCATTTTCTTCCATTTTAGGTGTCAAAGTACACTATATTGCCAAAAGTTTTGGGACACTCCTCCAAATCATTGAATTCAAGTGTTCTATTTCCCATTTGGGAAAGAATGGGTCACTCTCAGGAGCTCAGTTTCCTCACTACTAAATATTCCACGGTCAACTGTTAGTGGTATTATAACAAAGTGGAAGCAACTGAGAACAACAGCACCACAGCCATGAGGTGGTAGGCCATGTAAAATCACAGAGCGGGGTCAGCACATGCTGAGGTGTACAATGCGCCAAAGTCACCAGCTTTCTGCAGAGTCAATAGCTACAGACATCCAAACTTCATGTGGCCTTCAGATTAGCTCAAGAACAGTGGGTAGAGAGCTTCATGGAATGGGTTTTAATGGCTGAGCAGCTGCATTCAAGCCTTACATCACCAAGTGCAATGCAAAGTGTCGGATGCAGTGGTGTAAAGCACGCCGCCAATGGACTCTAGAGTGACCAATCTGGAAATCCAATAGACGAGTCTGGATTTGGCGGTTGCCAGGAGAACTGTATTTGCCTGACTGCATTATGCCAAATGTAAAGTTTGGTGAAGGTGGGATTATGGTGTGGGGTTGTGTTTCAGGGAATGGGCTCGGCCCCTTAGTTAATAAACCAAGTAATTTTGGACAATTTCATGCTCCCAACTTTGTGAGAACAATTTGGGGATGACCCCTTCCTGTTCCAACATGACTGCGCACCAGTCCACAAAGCAAGATCCATAAAGACATGGATGAGCGAGTTTGGTGTGGAGGAACTTGACTGGCCTGCACCTCAACCCGACAGAACACCTTTGAGATGAATTAGAGCGGAGATTGCGAGCCAGGCCTTCTCGTTCAACATCAGTGCCTGACCTCACAAATGCGCTTCTAGAGCACTGGTCGAAAAAATTCCCATTACCACACTTAAAAACCTTGTGGAAAGCCTTCCCAGGAAAGTTGAAGGTGTTATAGCTGCAAATGGCGGGCCAGCTCCATATTTAAAGCTATGGATTAAATATGGGACATCCTTAAAGTTCATTTGCTTTTGCAGATATAGTGTATATTATGTTAAAAATTGAATTATGTCAAAAACTGACATTTCTATCTGTTTCAAGATTTCCAAAAGTTTTGGCCCCAGTGGCATCTAACAAATTTTCCCAGACTGCTACAAACTGCATATTTGCTGCATAAAGTATTTTCAGGAACTTAGAAATGCAGAAATTGCCTGTCCTGAGAACATGTAGGCTCCTAAATAATATTATTTACTGCTGTAGTGTTTGAGAAATGGTGTTTGTTGACCCTATTGTGTGTATCATCATCATTAAATCAGCCAATATTCAACTATAATACCAACTTTAACTCTCTTCCACCACCCTCCTTTTTTCCCCTACCATCAGACAATTAGGATCAGAAAAGAAGCTTGAGTAGTGAAGCCCCTGGTGGAGTACTGGGACAGAGCGGCTGAGCTGTGCTGTAGAGCTGGGTTTGGCCCTGGCAGCAATGCTTTTGATTAATGGCTGCATTGGTGGGTGGGAGAAAAGGCTCAGATGTGTCATTACCACACTGCACTGCTGCTAATGGCTTCAATTACAGTTCATTCCCTGCTGCTGAGCTCGCAGGATCAACCCGCTGTGCATGTGGAGCGCTGCAGGACGAAACAGCTAGGCACAGGTCTTTAGTGAACTGGAGAGGAATTAGTTATTAGCAACTTTTGGGGGGACAACTAAGGTACGATTCAGATAGGAGAAGCTTTCTGGACATGTTGCTGTAGGATATCTCTAGTAATAGTAACAATAAGAGATAAATTAGAAACGGTCATGAATGCGTCTTCACAATGCACGTGATGGTCGAAACAGTAGAAACTCCACACATACTGTATACAGTGGGGTCCAAAAATAGTTCCCCATTTAAATGTAAGCAAAAATGTGATTTGACCACTTTAACTGCTCTGTACAAAAGGTCAGCATTTCCTCATTGCCTAATTACTTCTACTTCTAATAACATTCAGATGGATTGGAACTAAAATTGGATCATAAGGTCTTGTGGAGTCCATGTCAGCTTGAGTGGACACAGCCATAACAGCCAAAAGGGGACAGAACAAATACTAAAAACTTTCTATTTTTCTGTTGTCATTAATATAATTGCAATTAAAATTGTATTTATTCATTCATTTTTTGTTGTTTTACAGTTTAAACCTGGTGTTCCATGTGGTATTGGTGAGAAGCGAGCCCTTCCTGGACTAAAGAAAATGTGCTGAACCTCTTTCCCCACAGGATATAACCACTGCAAATAAACAACAACTCGCATTACCGACTAAACTTGCAGGTAATAATCACATTACTCCACCTCTGTATGTATAACTAATCCTGTCCGAATAGGGCTCGAGTCTTCTGAACGTCATCAGTTATGAGAAGAGAATGAGAACACTACAACTCACTTTTTACACTATCCTATTACTCTCCAGCAGTCCTCCTCTGAAATAATCCCTAAACTAAAGATGTTCTGAAAGAGTTTCTGTGCAGTAAAGTGCTCGTTTCAGATATACATATCTGATTATCGGCTTAAGTGCTTGTACGTGATGAGCATTACGCTAACACTTGACTCTCTCTTCAGAATGAATGCACCTGACTTTCTCAAGCCCCCGATGGAATATAACAGCGATAAATTAGCTCAGGCTCGGAGAAGCAGTGCAAATGCCATGGGTTCATGAAGTCGGTGTAGACGCTGTGGTGCTGTTTCACCCACACACCTAAGTCTACAACAAACAGAAGCACTTTACTACCTACACACTTCTTTTTAACCAGAACAATAAGAGTGTAAGACCACGCCAGGGTGCGAATGTGTAAATGACCTATTACATGTTGACACTGGGCTGATTAAAGGAAATTTGAGTGCTTGAGGAAATTTAAGTATAAAATGCATCCAGGACATTAAATTCTATGCTGCAATTCTAAAATCCTTGTTGATCTTTTGTAAGTTTTAGGTATATCTTGTTCCAAAGTAAATCTACTGTACATGATTTGCCATTAATGATAAGAGTTTTACTTAAATAAATATTATTAACAACTGGAATGCTTACAAACCACCAAATACAGTAGAAAAGAAACAATGCAGTCTCCTTATTGATTCTACAGAATTTTAGCTTAAAATACACGGCAGAATATGCTGAATATGCCGATTTACCAAGATGCTGACTCAGAAATCTGCACAAGCTCTATAAATACGAATGTTATTATAGCTCTGACTCAGTAGAAAAAAACAAATTCAAGTGTCCTTGTTGTAACAGTGAATTCTAAACCCTATAACTTGATTTCTACTTTTTCTTTGGACCTTTTAGATCTCAAACTGAAATCTCAGAGAACAGCTATAGGGAATATCTTGAGGTTTTTTTTTTTTTTATAGATGCACACACAGAGCATTTTTGTTTAGATATCTTTAATATTTAATGGTTGGATTATGTGGGCTGGTCAATCACAGGCGAATCAGCAAAAAATAGCCACCTTAAGATACAAAAAAAACAAAAACAAAAAACAGGAGGCTGAAACAAGGACCTGGTCCTCACAAAGGACAGGCTCTCTTTTATAACAGCAACTCTTGGACACTCTTATCCAAGCTCACACACTTGTTAACAATAGTTGAAATACAATATGCATTTTAAACAGGTACTAGAAACTATTAAGCACTGATGAGAGTGGCATGGAGAATAGAAAGAAAGAATGATCTGTGATATCATTGGACGTCACTGCTCTGGTCATAAGGTCATGTTGGGTATTTATATATAGAGTGTTTAAAAGAGGGTCTAAATTAAGGATGTCCAGCATTTTTGTCACTGTATGTACCTGTGAAGAGGACAGAGAGACAGAGAGAGAGAGAGAGAGAGAGAGAGAGAGAGAGAGAGAGAGAGAGAGAGAGAGAGAGAGAGACAGTGAGAGAGAGATGGACATCCAAATGGCACAACAGGGAGTGTGAGGACTTCGTGTTCATTTCGCCACCTCCACCAAGCCGTGCCCACGGCCGACGGAACCCCTGGCACTGACACATGCACGTAAACGCGTGATCGAGAGAGGCTGTGCGGAGGAGTGGGGATTCCCCACCAACATGCTCTCTCCTGCCTACTGCACACTGGCCGCCTCCATGCACCCCCACTGTCGCTTGCGCAACCACCAGCTGTCACTATCCATCCACTGACCCACATTGTACTTCCTACACACACACACACACACACACACACTCACGCACACGTACACACGCACACGCAAGGCCTGCAGTCTGGGCGCCAGGCCTGATCTTCACCTCTTGCCGTCTGTAAGAACGGTAGAAGATCAAAGCTATGAGAGCGTAAGGGCTGGAGTTGAAATTGAGTTGCACGACATTAGGGGAAGTGGAAAATGACCATTAGGTCTAAACAGACATACATACACAGCACACACGCATATGCAGGGACTGGGACAGAGACAGAGTGTGTGTTGAAGTCACCACTGGGGAAGTGGAACATGATCATTAGACGACTCCACACCCACAACTGAAGGCTCCAAACTCTCCAATCAGATCAATTAAACAATTAATGTCATGGCAGCATAAGAGATGTGGTCACTGGCTATGCGCAGATGACAAGCACTAATCTCCATACATCCTTATTACACTGTGACAGCACTTCCACAAGTGCATATATCTCACTGAAGGCCTGGAAACACTAAACCAATTGTATTTTAATCAACAATCTGGAAGGAAACTTACATGATGACCCTCACCTGAAACAACACAAAGGAGATGACTTAGCGCAGTATGTAATAGGGGGTGTGAAGCTATGACACTATCTGTAACTTTAAACACAAAGGGGGCGTGGCTTCTAACTCGGACAATTCTTTCAGCCTCAGCTAGATCACTGAAATTCATAACTGGTCTCACTTAGAGATGTGCATGGAACTGACCAGGAGGAATGTGGTCTTACTTTGAGACCAGATGCCCTGTGAACATTTCCAGCAATCTTTCTAAAAATCCAGCCTCATATTCTTATCTGTATTTGTTTATGTTTAGAACCCATTATAATCATCTGTTTGAGTATTTGACTGGTCTTTACTGAAGTGTGTGTGTGTGTGTGTATGTGTGTGTGAAAGCTGTCATATCTTTTGGTGCTCCACAAGTCATGAACACTAGTACTAGGGTGTGTGGTCTAGGAGTGTATTTGGGAATGCCCTGCTATGAATAACCTGTGGTCAAAAATAGAAGCTGACGCCTCGGGTGCTGCATTTCAAAGCAATGTCCACCCTTTTTCTTTAGAATGATAAAGTTCTAAGAAAGAACATCCTCCAAGCCATTTCTGAAGCTTTACCACTAAATGCTTGTTATACTGCACACCAGACTTTACCAGGGAAAGACAACCTTTCATAGCTCACAAGAAGGAACCGGGAGAACAGTCTGAGAATGGCCTAGAACAAACTCTGAAGGAATGAATGTGTTTAATAGATAAAAGTTATCTTGCATGTCCTTTTTTGAAAACTCAGGACTAACAAAAGGATCGTTTATATTAAGCTTTGTGTAGCAAAGTCCCTCCTGATCCTTTTATATATTTGATCTATAGCTGCTCTTTCGGCTTATGATGTCGAGTAGTCTATTAAGTATATTACATTTCCTTTTTTTTTTTTTTTGTTCAACAAAAATGATCAAATTAACCGAGTGATCATCTCAGCGAATGAAAACAAAACTTTAATTGTATTTCCTGCGAGTGACTTAGAGAGGAAGAGCAACAGTTTGGCATTATTTCTGGGTGTTCACCATGAAACTCCTCAGCCACTGCAGGGTGGAGTGGCATTTAAGTGTTACTCCAAATTTCTGGAAAGATACCACAGCAAACGTTTGGAACCCGTATCTGTCGATAAAAAATGTATAATACTCATGAATGTGTAAATGTAAATAGAAGGTCAGTCATATTCAGTCCAAATGTTGGTCAGGTGGTCAGTTACACGGGTACATAATCCGGGGTCCAAATTCAGATTATCTGGTCTACACAGGTCTAAACCACCACCTTAAAACACAGGCACTTGTCTTTAATCCTGATTGCAAAAGGATATGGACTAAATAAGTAACTAGCGTTTTTTCAGCTAAATAAATAAACATAAAAAGCCTAATATGATGATAATGATTGAGAAGATGGTAAAGACTGAAAAACAGCTAATATGAGTCTAGTATACCGCTGCATGTATAGTCCAAGTTGGGTTTAATTTAGTAAAATGTCTTCCACAGTGATTCTTCTGGAGCATGACACAATGTGATTACATCAAACTCTCCCACATGTGCTGGACTTCATAGTGTGCTGACACTGCACAAGAAATGTGGGTCCAAGTTTATAATCATGCCTGGGCTTCATTCAAACTCCACCACGTGTACTTGAGTCTTGTGTAACTCTCAACTCCGAACACGTCTGTATCTTCATGCTAAACTCGTTTTGACGTTACTTTCCCCCCAAAAAGTCGAATGTGATGAAAAGATCTTCCCAAACGTAAAAGAAATAAACAATAAAACTCTCCAAAGTGCACCAACTTCAACATGGATTTCATGTCAAACAGCCTCCGTGTTAATAAGGTAGGACTGGCTGCTGACGAAGGTGTCAAAACTTCAAACGGAGTGAAGTGCGTGTCTGACAGTGGGCCTACATTACTGAGTCTCAGGACTGAGCTGAAGCGCTCGCTGAGTGGCGCAGACAGCATGACACTCCCCCTACACACACTGCTGGCCCACACACTTCACACGCTAGGGAGAGGGGTGCAGAGGAGTACAAAGTCAAGACAACAAGCAAACACTGAAGAGAAAAGTGAAGTGGAGTCTGGGGAGAATCAGCGAATCAGAAAGAGAAATGTGTCTACGTTTTTTCCCGTCCGCTTGAAATGGAATTGATTTTGCCTTCACTCTGTAATGTCAGGTTAAAGGCTAAATCTAAAATATAAGTAGTCAATCCGAAACGCTTTGCACTATAGTCTGGATATAAAACGAATGTGGTTGTAGAGTCATCACACGTGTGAGGTCCACAGCAACATCCTTACAGCTTCACATGCAGTCTATTAAACATTTCTAATGCAGTTTTTTCCCCTATTTGTGCTTACAGTAAATCAGCTGACATGATGCTGCAGGTGCCGATTCCCTTGACACACTGCAGTTTCACTACTGACTTCTGAGTTCCACCTGATTTCAGTGAATAATGTGAATAAAACATGTGAATGGTGGCTCAGAGGTTAAGATTTTGGGCTATTGATTTGGAAGGGTGAGAGTCTGGTCAAGGTCCCTAACCAAAGTACTGCTTCAGGGGGGCTATACCATGGCTGACCCTGCCCTCCGACCCCAACTACCCTTAAGGCTGGGTTATAAAGAAGAGCATTTGGTTTGTATTTGTTTGTGTGTGACAATAAAGTTCATGGTTTGAGCCTTGCAGTTAATTGTAGTAAAAGGATTTGTGTATTTTTTATGCGATTTATTGTGCATTTCTCGTAATTTTACCTTTAATGACAATATTTATTAATTTCATATTTCATGTTTCTTTTCGTGCCCTCACCTTACAGACTCTCCATCATTCTCATCCTGTGTATATTTAATTGATCTATATCACTACACAACATATATTTTGACATAAAGGACTGCCACAATTTAATCATTTATAACACCAATACCAATTCTATATAATTTTAAACCTCATTTCTTTCTGTAGGTTACTAAATTTACTACCATGACTGAATATAATCAACATTAACTAGCGTTACATTGGATATCCATCCATTTTCTGTACCGCTAATCCTACACAGGGCCACAGAGAACCTTGAGTCTATCTCAGGAGACTCAGGGAACAAGGCAGGGGACACCCTGGGCAGGGTGCCAGCCCATTACAGGGCACAAACACACACACAGTCACCCACTATGGACACTAGCAGATGCCCTTATCCAGAGTGACTCGTATTTTTATCTCATTTTATACGACTGATTTAAGCGCCTTGCTTATGGGCCCAGCACTGGTGGTGCTGAGATTCGAACTCACAACCTTCCAATGCCTTATCCACTAAGCTACCACAATTAAGAGATGTCAATCAGCCTACAGCGCATATCTTTTGACTGGGGGAGGAAACTGGAGTACCCAGAAGAAACCCTAAAGCACAGGGTGAACATGCACACACACAGGGCAGAGATGAGAATCGAACCCCCAACCCACTCAGTTCAATTCAATTCAATTTATTTTGTATAGCACCTTTTCCAATGAACATTGTCTCAAAGCAGCTTTACAAAAGAAGAGAAACAGAGAAAGGGGAGGGGGAAAAATGAAAATAAAAAATAAAAAAATAACTAGAAATAAGTTTAGTTTATTTCTGTCTGCTGTTCCTTATAGTGTGTGTGTGTTTTTTTTTTTTTTTTATAAAGAAATGTTTTTAAATCATGCACATTATTATTACTCAAGGTATCTGTGCTTTAAAGCATGTCTATGTAAAACTTACACCTACTTTAAATGTTAATATATTCTTTGTGCTCTTCTAAACGGCTTTGATAAGGTCACATTCTTTCCTTATGGCGTGTAAATTGATCAGTGTAAGAAATGCACACTTTACAAGCTAGACATCTTCAGACACCTGACTGTTTCTCCTGCTTTATTTTTCTCTTTACACAGTGATCATGGAACGAAGACATCAAAACATATCAGAGTAGACGTGTCAACTCTTCTTGCTTTCACTGAGGGGCAGATATGTAATGATGATACTATTTCCGTTTGTTTCACGCTACTCGTCTTTAACGCGGGCAGACGTTCACGGACCTAATCGCGATGACAGGAAACACAATTAATATTAGTGAATAACGCTAATGCATTTTTTATATGCAGTGACAATCACATTGTGTTACTGTCTACTGTCAGTCCATTAAATATTCAGTGTGTTTGTACAAGTACACGTATAATGCACTGAGACGGAGCTGGTAGACTTTGTACTCTGTTTATTTCAATGTGATCAATCAGGTATAAATGAGAAATTAGAGTGCAATTATTTATAATAAGTACTTGGAGGAAATGGCAATGTCTGGCTCTGTGGTGCTTGTCACTGTATGCTGTACAGCTAATTATATGTTATTCTGAAAGGCTAGAGTATGATATTTTCAGGTTAATTTAAAATAGGTGGCCAGGGAAGTGTGCTGTGGGTGTGCGTCATGCTGCGGCCCTTCTGTAGGTAATAAAATAGCGAGCTTTATGTGTACATGTGTTTGTTTGTGGCCTTTTTTTTTCTTACTTACCCAGAGACTGCTGTTCTTGTTGGCTAAGAGACAGCACCTGGTCTGTGTTCTGCTCGTACAGGAGGAACTGATAACGATGAAAGCCAGTACGCTTAGGAGGTGTGGGACGAGTGTATTCTACAAAGTAGAGAGAGAGAGAGAGAGAGAGAGAGATGGGGAAAAATATTTGTGCAGAGATATGCTTCAGGGTCTTACACGAAGTTGGACTTGCACATATATTTTATTTACTTTAATGAGACAAAAGGTCACACACAGAAGTGTCAAAAAGCACCAAGCATCACTCACCAGACAGCAACCTGCCTTTAATGTCTCCTGCTATGAGTGAGCTTCCCTACAGAGAGAGAGAGAGAGACTGTTAGTTTATGAGAGAGAGAGAGAGAGAGAGAGAGAGAGAGAGACAGAGAGAAACTGAGAGTTGAAGAAAGAAACAAAGACAGAAAGAAAGAAAGAACAAAAAAGTCTGAGAAAGACACAGAGTCAGAGAATTAAATAAAGCACATGCAAACTGTGAGACAGAGAAAGAGAGAGTCAGAGAAAGAAAGACACAAATAGAGACAGAAAGAGAGACAAGAACAGAGAGAGAGAGAGAGAACAAAAGAACCAAAAAAAGTCTGAGAAAGACAGAGTCAGCGTTTCTTTCAAGAAAGAAAGAAAGAAAGAAAGAAAGAAAGAAAGAAAGAAAGAAAGAGAATTCAATAAAGCACATGAAAACTAAAAAAACTGTGAGTCAGAGAGAGAGACTGAGAGTTGAAGATAGAAAGATAGAAAGAAAGACAGAAAGAAAGAAAGAACAAAAAAGTCTGAGGAAAGAAAGAAAGAAAGTCCCAGAAAGTCACAGAAAGCCAGAGAATTCAATAAAGCACATGAAAACTAAAAAACTGTGAGTCAGAGAGAGAGAGAGAGAGAGAGAGAGAGAGAGTGATAGAGAGAAAGAGACTGTGATAGACAGACAGAGTCTGACATATATTACACAGTGTATAAGGTTCAGAAGGCCTTGTGAGGTGAAGGGCTCCATTAAGACTCACTCTCTTGAAGTCATCAGCTGAGAGGATAAAGACTGTGGCTTTTACGAGGTTCACATAAATTGACATTTTCCCGTTTCAGGACCAATCCAAGCTTAAACCTGTCAACCATTTCTGTAATATTTAATATTCCGACACAAAGCCGGTTCCCAGGAGAATTAAATCCAGTGATTGGATTTCAGAATGGCAAATTCCCATATGATTAATTGTATATTAACTTCCCGTTGCCTAGAAACAGGAATTCATGTAGTGCTGCTAAGAACCGTCTCGAACCGTCTTTTTTTTTTTTTTTTTTTTTTTTAAACAGCCGCTTCTCCAAAGGGCACTCCTATATTTGTCATGGTTGAACCCATATTCTTAGCGGCTCCGGCACACAAGTGCTTCACTGTAAATAGCCCGGTAGATGTTTGCTTAATAAATGTGATGGCGCTGCAGCCGTGCTTGCTCTGTGTAGGAGGATCAGACCTTTAAAGTGCGGTTAGACGGTTGTACACAAAATCCAGATGAAGAAAATCTAGAAATCTCGGTAGATTTTAGGGAAGAGCCTCTGATAAACACCCTTAAAGTGTTTCTAGAGATTACAGTCAGTTACATTGATCAGGACAGGAGTGGGACATCTTCATCCTGTCCTTAACTCAGCATTGAGCACTGCCTCCTACAGGCTGAAGCACAAACCTGCACCAGTGCCCTGATGTCTTGTTCAAACGACTTTTGTCTTTTGCTGTGACGTTTAGATTTATTGCCACTTACAGTTTAAATGCATTAAAAATCTATCTGGGTAATTACAAACCTTTTCATTCCTGCACAAACTTTATTTATTTTTTTTGGATTCCTCGTACTTCCCAAAAACATGCAGATTCATATACTGGCTAGTCTAAATTACCCCTACATATGGGTATGCTTACTTTTTTTTAATTGGTCACACTAGTGCTAGCAGAGTAGCACAATTAAATGTTTTTAAATGATCTTTAAGGAGGTGTTGATGTCTAATTTCTATATTTCCTAAAGCAATTAACTTGAATTTTCTCACAAAAGAAGAAGGAGGAGACAGAGGTGTGTGATGGAAAAGTCAGTATACACAGTAAACCCCAACCAAACTATTTACTGCCAAGCACACAGTTTTGGTTGTGTGTTACAAGTTATTGGTGAAGCAGCTTTCATGCTAATGCTTCCATCGACAACATCACGCCTGTTGCTAACTAGCTGTTACTCTGTCAAATGTGTCCTTTTTTGGACTCTAAGTCTAATGTTTGCACTGAAGTTTGCATTGTTTTTAGTATCTGACTGGATTGTTATTACTTATGTTCAAATAATTTATCTCCTCTTCAATGCCTCTATAACTTCGCTAGCAATAACAAACCCCCATTACGACACTAACAACCAGCAACAACCGACAAATTAGCACCGAAACGCACCATTATATAATCTTATATAATAATATAAACACGTCTATCGGGGGTGAAGTTTTTTTCTGGAAATGTAAAAATGTCTGCAATCCTGAATCAAATAGCTGTTCTGAATCAAATCCCACCTGCTCCTCATACGATTCTTATGAAATGACTGAATGCTACTTCAGTGTGCTGCAGCACAGAGGTTTCTAAACAAAGGGAAGCTGAAAACGAAGACGCGGTAACAAAAGTCAATTGTTTCAATTCCAAATCCTGGACAAGCCAAGAGGAAAGAGAGAGACAGCGCTTAAGAAAGGAGAATCAACAGCTGGAGAGCACATGAACGCGCTTAACATGCCGGAGTCGTCAATGACTTCATTATGCCTGAGAAGTCAGAAGGTAGAGAAAAGTGGCCTTGAGGCAGTGAGCCCCCCTGTCAGAGCCGGCGAGCTTCATGTTAGCGAGCTGCAACAATTCATTTGCAACAATTACACACGAAAGTGCAAGGAGGCTTTATTTAGAAGAGCCGACGGGTTGCGCAGCCTGTGGAATCCGGGGTGCCGTTGCCATGACAACACCTAGTCAACAGTATTTGGAGAGCAATGTGCGCTTTTCCGCTCTCCCACTTGGTCTGGCTGCGTTATTCTTGCTTGCCCCTTTCACAGAACAACCCGCGCCCTTTTTGCACTCGTGTACTTTATAAATCCCGCACTGCAATAGCGAAAGGGCAGAGCCGAGAGGGTTCTAACGGCGCGGTGCTGCTGAAGTATTGCACGGTAGCTGTAAGGGTGCAAAGCAGTACAGGTCAGAACATCGCTGATGTGGCTCAGAATACATGAAAGACAGTGAGAGAACACAAGCTACTCTGTTGTTTAAAAAAATAAAATAAAATAAACAACGCTCGGAGGCTGAAAATCATTAACAGTAACACAAAATATGGAGGACTTAAGTGTATGAAATATTTATTGCAATAACACGGTTTTGTCACACACAACAGGTTGGGTTCTCATTCTCAGAGAGCAGAGCCGATATGGTATTAATGAGATCGCTTAAAATACATTTCCAATAGTTTAGCTGCATTTCTAACACAAAATTGTTGAAAGTTTTGACAGCCAAATGTAAATAATACATATTTATTACTGTACTCACTCTAATACTTAGATAGATAGATAGATAGATAGATAGATAGATAGATAGATAGATAGATAGATAGATAGATAGATAGATAGATAGATAGATAGATAGATAGATAGATAGATAGATACTGATTTCTACAGGCAGCAACACATTTGCAAAGACTATAAACAAAAACTGCATTTTAATTTAAGAAGGAAAATAGTATAATCATAGTCATTATTATGGTGAAGTATTTTGGTGGAGGTCTTCAGTGTCAGTGCTTTGTAACAAAAAATTTCTGCTACTGGAAAGTCTTCAGGATTCTTAGTGCATTTTGTGTCTAATCTCAGATAAGAGATTTTGCTGAGTGAACAACAGTTTAACTTTAGTTAAAAACACAAACTTGACTCATTGATGATTTATTGTTTCAGTGTCATCAGCAACATCAATGATAGAATCATGTCACTATCAGTACTTCAGATAGCAAAGTATAATCCTTCCTTAAAAAGCAGCAGTAACTCAACAGTCAATGAACAGAAGGAAACAATCCCAGACCCTCCGCTGCTGCACCTTTGAGCATGACCCGTAACCTTACATGTGCTCTACTTTTGCGCAACTTCTTCCCTGAAGATAAATGAAGTCAATTATATTAAATTCTCTTCTTAGGCTGAATACACAAACCCTGGTCGAGTCCCTTCCGTTATCCCCAAACTTCCATCAAGAGTTGCGTGGGTGACAGGCATCCGTGAACAGATTCCAGCGCGGCACGTGAAAAACAGTCACACCTATTTCCACGAGTTTTACACCTGAGGATGAGAATGCCCTGTTTAGAAGGGTGCATGTGGGCATTACTCTGAGTGTGAATAAATTGTGTGATGAACATGACCAGTTCTCTAAGGAATTGAGATAACCTAGAATTTCAGAAGATTGGAAAAAAATCTTAGACCATGAGGCATGAGGCATTGTTCACTCACTTAATATCAATTCCAAGCAATATCTCATGAGCATATCTCATATCATATCATAAGCTATGACTTTACTATTAAAAGTACTAGATCATTTAAACTCCACTCAGCTTTGTTGCATTGTTCATCCTGCCCACGTCAACAGATCGCCAGCTTACAGTGTAAATGCATGACTTGTTGGCATTTTGTCATGTCACTGGTGTGAATGCAGAGTTAGTGATGATTTCCTGGCCCTGATCAATCACCAAATGGTAACTGATGAACTATAGCTCAAGATAAGTACACTCAAGAGATACTTAGAAGTAGGCATATCTGAAAAATTACATGTAAATTGTAGGTCTCTTACATTATAAGGGGTAGACAAATGATAAAATCGTTAGTGAGCACTCCAGGCAGGTAAACGCTCCAGTGTGCTGCGTAGTTCAAAACTTTAGTTCTCCAAAACCCCAGTACTCCAAAGCTTCAGCGTTCTAAAGTTCCAATGTTTCAAAGCTCCAGCTCTAAAGATCCAGTTCCAAAGCTTCAGTGCTCCTATGCTCAAACACTCAAAACAATCCAGTGCTCCAAAGCTCCAGAATTCTAAAAATCCAGTGCTCCAAAGCTCCAGAATTCCAAATATCCAGTGCTTCAAAGCTCCAGAATTCCAAAAATCCAGTGCTCCAAAGCTCCAGAATTCTAAAAATCCAGTGCTCCAAAGCTCCAGAATTCCAAATATCCAGTGCTTCAAAGCTCCAGAATTCCAAAATTCCAGTGCTCCAAAGCTCCAGAATTCCAAAAATCCAGTGCTCCAAAGCTCCAGAATTCTAAAAATCCAGTGCTCCAAAGCTCCAGAATTCTAAAAATCCAGTGCTCCAAAGCTCCAGAATTCTAAAAATCCAGTGCTCCAAAGCTCCAGAATTCTAAAAATCCAGTGCTCCAAAGCTCCAGAATTCCAAATATCCAGTGCTTCAAAGCTCCAGAATTCCAAAAATCCAGTGCTCCAAAGCTCCAGAATTCCAAAAATCCAGTGCTCCAAAGCTCCAGAATTCCAAAAATCCAGTGCTCCAAAGCTCCAGAATTCCAAAAATCCAGTGCTCCAAAGCTCCAGAATTCCAAAAATCCAGTGCTCCAAAGCTCATGATTTCCAAAACTCCAGTGCTCCAAAGCTTCAACACTCAAAAGCTCCAGCGCTCCAAAACTTTAGTGCTTCAAAGCTCCAGTACTCCAAAGTTTCAGCACTCAAAAGTCCAAGCGCTCCAAAGCTCCAGCTTCAAAGCTCTAACACTCCAAAGCTCCAGTGCGCCAAACCTCCAGCACTCAAAAGCTCCAGGCCTCCAAACCTCCAGCACTCAAAAGCTCCAGGCCTCCAAAGTTCCAGCGCTCCAAAGCTCCAGTGCGCCAAAGCTTCAGCACTCCAAAGCTCCAGCACTCCAAAGCTCCAGCTTCAAAGCTGCAGCACTCAAAAGCTCCAGCACTCCAAAGCTCCAGCTTCAAAGGTCCAGCACTCCAAAGCTTCAGTGCTTCAAAGCTCCAACTCCAAAGCTCCAGTGCCTTAAAGCTCCAGCTCCAAAACTCCAGTACTCCAAACCTGCTGCTCTAAAACTCCAGCTCCAAATCTCCAGTGCTCCAAAGCTCCAGCTCCAACGCTTATATATAATGATGCTTATAATGCTTGCCAGTTAGACGCATTAATAGAGATGAATAAATATATGATCTTGCAGCACATCAGAAAACACCTACTGTGTTCTGTCTGTTCTTGCATACACACATATAATAATTAATGCATTATAAAAATAATGCATTAATTACTTTTTTCTTTATATGATTAACAGTTTAGAGAGTGTTGGATTTGGATAGAGAAGCATGTGCTAGAGTTACAGCATCAGCATCCATCACACCACCGTGAAGCACATTATGTTTAAATGTGGGTAAAAAAATAGATTGTTATTTTTCTTTTTGCTGGTTGTCTGTTTGACAAATATGATTCAGAAATGAATAGCCCCAGCACAAAATCTGCTATTCCCAGGCACCTGAGCTACTAATTTGTCTGGCCCTTTGTAGTATGTATGTAAAACTAATTAAGCATAGCAATACCATTCTACTGATAGTTAAACTCCACGGGCATGGGTAAAAAAAAAAAAAAAAACACAGTGAGAAAGAGGCTTGATAAACACAAAGCAAGATGTGTGACCTCCGTCTGTATTATTTCAAACAAACATGAATAAGCTTCAAGTATCAGTCTCATTTGGTGTGCTACTCGAGTTATAAAACAAACCCAATGACCGATTACAATGGAGTTGAATAACAGAGACATTTTTCAGTGTTATTTAGCCCTCAGAGCGTTATTCTGATAAGTCACGTGCGTGTGTTTCGAGAGCTCTTAAAATAATCTGCACTTATACAACACAAAACAACAAACAGCTTGGGAAACACACACCCACACACACACCGAGCAGATTCTGAACTTCTGGCTTGGTTTCTTTTTAGCAAACAAAAGTAACATACTCTTTTTAAACCACACAAAGAGCTGGGAAGGCTGATATAAGGACAGTGCAAATCTCAAACGTTTCTAAAAAGCAGCTCGATAAAAAGCTTCTCGTAGCGTTCATGCTCAAGTCAAAATGCACCTACTAACGTAGGCCTTAACAGTGTGTTGTGTAACGCTTAATCAGATCCCCCTCACTATGTGTGCACTAATAAACTTTTGATTTGTGTGTGTGCGTGTGTGTGTGTGTGTGGCGGGATCCTCCACCGGACCCAAACAGGTGGGCGCACTCGTTTAGGGGAGGGTATGAGGGATGCCGCTGATGCCCACCCACCTCCAGGCCTCCTTCTCCCATCTCTTTTTGTGTGGGAGAGAGAAAAAAGAGAGAGAGGGAGCGAGAGAGTGAGCAAGCGATTCACTCTTTCAGCCTGAATTACTCATTCATGCCTCCCTGTTTCATCTTTTATTTTTTTGGTCCTCATCCCTGTTCTGTTCTTTCCTGAATATCGTCCTTTATCTTTGTGCCTCTTAGCAAGCTCTCAGTTGTGTTTTCTTATGAATCCACCTTCTCTTTTATCTCTCAACCACGACACACCGGTTTTCCGGTTACAGGAAATACACTATATTGCCAAAAGTTTTGGGACACCCCTCCAAATCATTGAATTCAGGTGTTGGCCCCTTAGTTCCAGTGAAAGGAACTCTAAATGCTTCAGCTTCATACCAAGACATTTCGGACAATTTCATGCTCCCAACTTTGTGGGAACAGTTTGGGGATGACCCCTTCCTGTTCCAACATGACTGCACACCAGTGACCAAAGCAAGGTCCATAAAGACATGGATGAGTGAGTCTGGTGTGGAGGAACTTCACAGAGTCCTGACCTCAACCCGATAGAACACCTTTGAGATGAATTAGAGTGGAGACTGCGAGCCAGGCCTTCTCGTCCAACATCAGTGCCTGACCTCACAAATGTGCTTCTAGAGGAATGGTCAAAAATTCCCATAAACACACTCCTAAACCTTGTGGAAAGCCTTCTCAAAAGAGTTGAAGCTGTTATAGCTGCAAAGGCCAGGACTCTGACCTCAAGTCAAGTTCCTCTACACCAAACTTCCATGTCTTTATGGACCACACAAAGTTTGGAGCATGAAATTGTCCAAAATGTCTTGGTAAGCTGAAGCATTAAGAGTTCCTTTCACTGGTACTAGGGGGCCGAGCCCAACCCCTGAAAAACAACAACTGATTTCAGTGATTTGGAGGGGTGTCCCAAAACTTTTGCCAATATAGTGTGAGTGTAAATATATATATATATATATACATATAAATATCCAATTAGATTAAAGAAATATATAAAATAAGAATATAAAGATACCTTTTAAATAGAAATTTGGCCCTAATTAGCCAAAGTGCCAGCCAATGGTGGTGAGGAAAAACTCCCTGAGACGACATGATTGAAAGAAACCTTGAGAGGATCCAGACAAACATACCAGATAGATCAATACTGATTCTGACATTGTGATCACTCTGATACCATCCTCATTCACATGTGTTTATAAAAAATGCTCTGATACCACGAGACCATGTTATGCGTCACAGTTAATGACGGCAATTGTAGCAAAGCAGAATCTAAACTGTGCTCTATGAAAATATCAGGAGGAGCTGCTTCAGCATCTTCAGCAAATAATCTGATAACACATCTAATACAGTATCTTCAATAATATCACTGGTCATTAAAAATGAGTGCAACGTGCTGTGAATTGCAGAGGTAAGTTATGGCACAGAACGGTATTCGCGAGCGTGGGGCAGTAAAGTGAGCCGGAATATATGAGAGCACTTCACTTCTGCGAGCACTGAGCACTAACCCATGTGTACCTGCGAAACATACTAAAATATTAATGTTTAACCCAACTGACTTTTCTGCACTCGGAACAGACAGAAATGTGTAGCACGCGGTCCAGGTGATCATGTGATACTGTTGCTGATGTTGGTTCTGGCATATGACATGATGGAGAGAGTCAGGAAGTAACGTAAGATAGCAAATGACAACAGACAACAGTCCTGCAATCAAGACCATTAATTCACAGTTCCACTAGAAATCATTCTGAAGCTACCAGAAGCAAACCTGCATCTTTTACATTTCCCTTCGGTAAACTGTTTTCTCTTGTCAGGAGCATTTTTGGTGGATTTGGTCCACTGCTTTAGTTAAAATATCAGAAAAGTGTCATTTTCAACAGTAATAAACTGGCTAAGCTGCACATTTTACACAATATCATATTTGTAGCATTTCAGTGAATTTGTCTGCAGGGTGATTTTTGGTTTTTTTCCCCCCCTGCATCCTGTCTACCTAATCTCATGCCATGACCCTTCCTCCATTCCTCTCTTAGGTGGGACTGCTGTGTCTTCTCCTTGCTCCTCCAGCAGAGGGAACAGGGGGGTCTCACTTGATCGACACCACAACAGAAGGGCTGAGACGCTGAGTGTCTGAGAGAGAGAGAGAATACTAGGAGGGAGAAAGAGAGAGAGAGAGATAGAGAAGGAAGGAGGTATGGAGAGAAAAAGCACGACAGATGGTGTTCACAGCTCTATTTCTGAGGCTGGACCTCTACCATGAGCCTGGTCCCCCTCCCCCTCTCCTTCTCTCTTACACTTGCTCACTCGTTCCATCCAAAGCCTTCCTCTTCCTAAATGAACCGTTAACTGGTTCCACTCGTGGCCTTTCTCTGTCGCTCTTCACATCTCCTCACTCACTCTTTGCTCCAAGTCCTTTAAATTATACCACACTAACTTATTCAGAACCCCATAGCGCTGCTCTTTCCAACTCTCCTCCATTACTCCTCCCTCCATAAAAGACCTGTTCCAATGAGCTGTGTGTCCCTTGTTCGTCTTGTGAAGCGCCGCATCGCTCGCTCGTCTGCGCTACAAAATTTGTCATGTGATTAAATTACATAACCCAAAGCACATGCCAATTAGAATACCATCGTTGGCAAGTCTTTGATTCTCATCTTAATGAGATTAGAAGCAACATGGCACAGCGCTAACATGCCATCTTCTTCCATTTCTTCTGTGCTCTTTAATGGGTTTATTGCAGGATTAGCTGGGTGTTAGCACAAGACAACATTCGGACTGGAAATTGATGCATTTCCAAAAACATGTCAACGTACTTTCGCAGGAGGAATTCTTTACAATATCGTACACATTCAAATCCTATAAATTCTACCTGCACTGAGACAGGATTATGCACTAAATCGGAGCCCCACATCTTTAAACTGTACTGAAGGCCTCGTTTAACATGATTCTCCATCACTCACACGTTAAATAACTCACCGAGCAAAAGACCAAATTGACTATTAAGCTGACCATGTGACCTCAAGCAGAACACGTCATAGTGACTCACAGTGATTCATTTCCACATTCGTGTTGATCACTGGCCTGAGCAGTTATTAAAGAATACTAACAGTGGTTAGAGAAAAACACAGAAAAATTTCTTCATAAAAATGCTGCTAGACATCAGATAAAAGGGCCTCTGGAAGATGATTCTATAAACACACAACCTGGAGAAACAGCTGATTTATATGCGTCCACTTTTCTTCCCCTAGTAAATAAGAAATGACCGTTTTTTTTTATACACAAAGCACAATTGATATCTACTCGAGTGAAGCTATCTGGACTATAGTCAAATATATCTAGAATTTCCGATTATTAGATTGCAATATACCAAGTCTGAGATTATAAATTTTGTTTTTAATCATTTTGAGACTTAAATGGTCTGTTCTATTGGCAGCAAATTTTGCTTTTTTTCCCTAGAAATAAATGCTAAAAATATGCAAACCAATCTGCCAATGTAACAACACTACCACAAGGCTGAAACGAGTAAAATATAACAAGAGATAGGCTTTTTAACATTACATTGCAATCATATCATTGGAAATATTACCTAAATTTGACTATATCCAAGATATATACTAGATAATATGTGCTTTCTTTCTCAGCCCTGTACATTTGAGCCTCATTTTTAAGGTTAGTTTTGTTTATACACACTTTCTAATATTTTTTAAGGAATTTAGCCGGTTCCCAAAATTCAAAGTTATAGGCTCAAAATTAAGGATCAGGATAAAGATCAGCACAAGCATCTCACTGTACACAATATGTGTCAGTGTTACTTAAAATGGCCTGCTGTATGTATGTATGTATGAGAGAGAAAACCTCCCTCCTCCCACTTTTATGCTAGGTCCTGATCACAACTGGGCCTTGTTCTGATACCTATCTTTCTCACTCCTTGCCACTTTCTCTGAGATCCATCCATCACTTTTTTCACTCCATGACTGTCCGTGTTCTATCCTTTTGCTTTCCGTTGTGAGAAGTGATGCGAGGCCGAAGGGAAACCCCGGGTCTGAGTTCCCTAGGTAACCCTGGAAAGAGTGGGCTGGAGAAGGGGGCTGACTGCCTGTCTGACTCATTTGGAGGGAATCCTAAAACACGAATACTGCCCACTTTATCAGCAAACGAATGCATGCACATAAAACTGAGAATCAAACGCCCATGCTTAATCCACATACAGCACCACAACACTCTCCTACACAAAGACATAATACATAGATTGGCTTTACATTCCCTAGGTAGTAGGGAAACCCTGCTGTGTGTGTGTGTGTGTCTGTGTGTGTGTGTGTGTGTGTGTGCGCGCGCGTGTGTGTGTGTGTGTGTGTGAGTCATACCTGCACAATTGATGACCCAGACTCAGTGAAGCTGAGAGTGCAGTGTGGCACTGATAAGCTTTGGTTGACTAACCGGCAACATGAGAGATGCAGATGGCTAGCCGAGTATGATTAAACTGCTATATGAGACATTGACAAATGTCAGATTTTTGTTTGAATGGAACAAATTACACAGATCATCAACAGCCACCTGCCCTTCTAACTAAAATATGAATGGTAAACTTTCATTACTGTCTAGGCTACGTTTACAAGACATTTAACTTAACCCCTTTACTGCATTTAAACCAGCGTGATAGATATTATGCAGTAAATTTAAACTATGCTTTTAGGTAAAATACCTAAGCTAACCTACGGAAGTGTATGTAACTTGCTTCCTGGAGACTGATGTCTCTTTTTGGTTGAGGATGGAGTTGGGCGTTCAACAGGCATGTAACTATGTTCAAGATCATTTACATTCTTAAAGAGTTCAGGTTAACAGAGGATGCATTAATACTATTATTTCCAGGCTGTGTATATGTACACGTTTTTCGGTATTTAAATATATCAGAATAAGTACATATTATTAAGCTGTTTGGGTGCGAGGAGCAGTATCAGTGAGCATGGCGGTGAAGAAGCAGCACTTTAACATGTGTTTCTCAGTGTTCAGTGCTCGCTGAACTGAAGTGCTCACTCTTGCTTCACTGCTCAACACTCATGAATACTGAGCACCCTTTTTAATGACCACGCTCACTGATACTGCTCTGTGAGCTCAGGTCACCGTCCTCACTCTCTCTATTCTACATACTGTTTAAACTGTTTAGTCATATTGTAAGGAGATGCTGTATTAACTCCATCAGTAATCGGGAAAATCGTCTAGATCGCTATCTTATGTGTTAATTGTAGAACTTCAACCTTCTCTAGACTCAGCGTAGCTCATGGTACTGTGTGTTCGTTTCTAAGCAGTATCAGAACACGATGCATCCCTACCTGAAACTCTAGACACAGTGTGCAATATCTAACAGCAACAGATCAGCCTATTATCTAAATCCTCTCAGATTTTGGGGGGAAAAAAAGTTACTATAGCAGGCACATTGTAACTATTACCACCATACATTATTTATATTTATCCATTATGTCAGAGTAGAGTGTCTAACACCTTTCTGACAGCGTCACTACAACTATTTTATCACGCTTTCACAAAGCGTCGACTGGATGACTTGTCATTTGGAACACGAACCGTGGCAGTACAGTAGGCACCATATTACACTGCGACTCTGTGAGTTTTACTCTGCGTCTCTCGCTGAAGAGGCACTACTCGCTGTGCCGCTGCAGTCACTGTTTAATTCTTCAATTATAATTGAGATGGAAACGGCTCAGAGGTTATGGAAACTGTTGGGGAACCGGGCCCACTTCACAGAAAGGTTAATGAACCCCACGGCCCTCTGGGAGATGGAGTATGCTATTAATTTGACAAACGTGGGAAATGAATGCTTTTATGCTTTTATTGACGGTGACCAGAAAACGGCCTTTGCAGAAATGAAAGGTTTTTAGTCTTGCTGGCTCTCTGCTCGCTGCCGCAAAACAATGACGCCGAATGCATTTGTTGGAAGAAAACTAAGTACATAATTGTTTGAACAGTAATTACAGGGCAAAATGTTTCTTCATTAATTCCGTTTTTTTTTTTTTTTTTTCATGCAAACCGCACAATGAAAACATGCACAAAGGTATGAGTAACACAGGCATGTCCATGATTTATGCAGTGAATGGGACATTTTTGCATTGATTCTTGCATGATATCACTGGTAATGCCACAGATTTAACTAAATGGGTCGAGAGATTTCAATCCGGCAAAAGGGTGATATGGAATTCGGAGACCTTAGAAAAGCATCATCAAATTTGGTCACGGTGGCAAAGCTAGAACGGCACTGTTCTTGAGAGGAATATGAATGGACTGTTTAGGGCAGTGAATTAAATTAAGGCCTGACTGTGCTGCTCGTTTACGTGTGACATGCAGCATTTAATTTGACTGATTTGTTTGAGTTGATGTTGGAACTGATGGCTGATGGCTGAGTCCTGAGTTTACGTCAGGGTTGGACCTAGTACTTTAAGATACCAGCAAAAATGGTGAAAAGGTTTTGGGCACTATTTTGTTGTAATCCAACAATGTCATCATGGAGTTGGCTTTGTTCACAGGGGTACTGTCACACTGGAACTGGTTTAGAGCTCTTAGTTCCAGTAAAGGAAACTCCTAATTCTACATCATACAAAAGCATACATTCTATACAGCTGTGTGCCTCCTACCATGTGACGACCACATATGGTCAGGTGACCACATACACTATATTGCCAAAAGTATTCGCTCACCTGCCTTGACTCGCATATGAACTTAAGTGACATCCCATTCCTAATCCATAGGGTTCAATATGACGTCGGTCCACCTTTTGCAGCTATAACAGCTTCAACTCTTCTGGAATTGTCCAAAATGTCTTGGTATGCTGAAGCATTCAGAGTTCCTTTCACTGGAACTAAGGGGCCAAGCCCAGCTCCTGAAAAACAACCCCACACCATAATCCCCCCTCCACCAAACTTTACACTTGGCACAATGCAGTCAGACAAGTACCGTTCTCCTGGCAACCGCCAAACCCAGACTCGTCCATCAGATTGCCAGATGGAGAAGCGCGATTCGTCACTCCAGAGAACGCGTCTCCACTGCTCTGGAGTCCAGTAGCGGCGTGCTTTACACCACTGCATCCGACGCTTTGCATTGCACTTGGTGATGTATGGCTTGGATGCAGCTGCTCGGCCATGGAAACCCATTCCATGAAGCTCTCTGCGCACTGTTCTTGAGCTAATCTGAAGGCCACATGAAGTTTGGAGGTCTGTAGCGATTGACTCTGCAGAAAGTTGGCGACCTCTTCGCACTATGTGCCTCAGCATCCGCTGACCCCGCTCCGTCAGTTTACGTGGCCTACCACTTCGTGGCTGAGTTGCTGTCGTTCCCAAACACTTCCACGTTCTTATAATACAGCTGACAGTTGACAGTGGAATATTTAGGAGTGAGGAAATTTCACGACTGGATTTGTTGTACAGGTGGCATCCTATCACAGTTCCACACTGGAATTCACTGAGCTCCTGAGAGCGACCCATTCTTTCACAAATGTTTGTAAAAACAGTCTGCATGCCTAGGTGCTTGATTTTATACACCTGTGGCCATGGAAGTGATTGGAACACCTGATTCTGATTATTTGGATGGGTGAGCGAATACTTTTGGCAATATAGTGTATATCTGACCATACAGTGTGTGGGGAACATTTGGTTTTTAATGAAACTGAGAGGAGCTGAACAGCAGCATGCTTAACCGTACCTCCTAACTACAGTATATGTCTTAATTTTGTGTGCAACAAGACCTCAGTACAGAACTATGTAACTTTGCTAACAGGCATCTTGCAAGCTTCTAGTTTAGCTTGAAAAAATACAAGTGGGTAAAACAATCTTTCAAAAATATAGACCCAGGAATTAAATACTGCTAATATTTAGTGGTTAATAATCCAGTAGTCTTCACTTGTGCATTTCCTCCCAAATGTTCTTCGTACCTTTAAATGTTGATGCTTGTAATGGTCATCAGCATTATCGCCGTGGTAACAATTTCACCATGACAACCCCGTTTCCATTTAAAGCTGCTGGATAGTGTGCGCTTTTTTCAGTTTCCTCAGAGGTGCGTCTCTACTACAAGCAGCCCTCGCCACACCTTTTCACATTTGACTCTGTGTTTATTCTTGTCTGGGTCTCAAGCTTTCAAGCTACGGTTTTTAACACATCTCTTTTCCGAGCGACGTTCTGTAACCGCACGAAACGGGCAGCTAAGAGACAGAAAGAGAGAAAGACAGAAAGAAAGAAAGAAAGAAAGAAAGAAAGAAAGAAAGAAAGAAAGAAAGAAAGAAAGAAAGAAAGAAAGAAAAAAAGAAAGAAAGAAGTGGGGGTGCATATATATGTGTGTGTGTGTGTGTGTGTGTGTGTGCATGCAATGTTAGAGAGAGGAAAGTGATTTAATCCCCCCCAAAGGAGCTCCCCTCTGAACCCCGTATCGTGAACTCGCAGGCAAAACTCGGCGCCGTAGGCAACCCCACACACAATGCGCTGTCTTTTTAATTTCATCAGCTGTGAGAAATCTATACAGCACACTGGAATTCTAGCACAGCAGAGCCAGGGTGAAAAAGAGAAACGAGAGAAAGAGAGAGGGGAGACAGAAATAAACTCGAGCTGTGAGAATAAGAAAGTAATCTCTGAGCTCCGGTGGTGATAGCAGAGATCACATTGCAGGGGTTGTGCTGAATATTTTTAACTGCAATCAAACAGACTTAAATGGGTTACTCTTTTGCTTTATCATCCACCAAGTAGTTTTCTCATCACCATAAGGCTGCTAACTAGTCATTCCACTTAGTTATTCGATCAGCAACCTCTGCCTCAACGTCAAACTCAGGGCCAGTATGTAGAAAGCTTCAGAGAAATACTCAGAAGGTGGAAAATAAAGAAGGAAAAAGAATTAAAAGCAGGGTGTAAAAAATGCCTTATAAAAATTCTCTTGGAGAAAATCTTGGTGAGAAGTAGGAGTTAATCCTGAATGACAGTTGGAACATCAGTTAACCACACCCCTTTTCCATATGTATATATGGACAATCGTAAGGATTTGAGCGAGTTTTACGAAGGGCCAAATTGTGATGGCTAGACCACTGGATCAGAGCATCTCCAAAACTGCAGCTCTTGTGGGGTGTTCCCGGTCTGCAGTGGTCAGTATCTATCAAAAGTGGTCCAAGGAAGGAACAGTGGTGAACCAGTGACAGGGTCATGGGCGGCCAAGGCTCATTGATGCACGTGGGGAGTGAAGGCTGGCCCGTGTGATCCGATCCAACAGACTTTTGCTCAAACTGCTGAAGAAGTTAATGCAGGTTCTGATGAAAAGGTGGCTGCTAACATCTTTGTGCCAGATACCACAGCATACCTTCAGGGATCTAGTGGAGTCCATGCCTCGATGGGTCAGGTCTGTTTTGGCAGCAAAAGGGGAACAACACAAGTTTAGGCAGGTGGTCATAATGTTATGTCTGATCAGTGTTTACAAACACAAATTTGTACCCCTGTGGGGTTGGGGGTTTCAAATCCCACCTCTGCCCTGTATGCATGGAGTTTGTATATTCCGGGGGGTTTTCCTCTGGTTTCTCCGGGTTCCTCCCTTGGTCCAAAGACAAGAGATGTAGGTGGATTGGCATCTCTTAATTGTCCGTAGTGCGTGAATGGTGTGTGTGTGTGTGTGAGATGGCATGGCATGGTTGCTGTTGCCAGATGGGTTGATTATTCCAGCAACTGCCGATCTCTTGATTTTCACACACAACACCCTCAAGAGTTTGCAGAGAATGGTGCGAAAAACAAACAAAAAAGAGTGAGTGGCAGATCTGCACTCAGAAGAGATGAGAATGTCCAGACTGGTTTGATCTCAGAGTAAACTCAAACAACTGCTCTTTACAACACTGATGAGCAGAAAAGCATCTCACAACACATCATGCACCACTGAGATCAATGGGCTACAAAAGCAGAAGGCCACTTCGACTTCCACTCCGACTAACAGAAACGTTGGACAAACAGTGCCTGGTCTTCAATCAACAGCTGTTCATTATGTATTAAATTTAAAATAACACATTTTATAAGGTACAACTGATATGATGATGAAATGAGTAAAGAAGTTACCTCAAGGACATCAAGATAAAGCTGCTCCATGTTTACTTTAAGGGGAATGTTTGAGATCTAGCCTGGTCAGGTGATAAGCTAAAGCTTATATAACGCAACTGCACACAATGCTAGGCTACTAGGATAATACACCTTTCTGAGCATACTGCTGAAAGTTTGGGCAAATCAGACAGTTGAAGATTATTTTCTTAGCTCTTACGTGTCATCAATCAAATCATTCATGCAGTCATGCAAACTGAACTGACTGAACAGGCCATTGAATTTTTTATTTATTTATTTTTTTTGGCGTGACATGTAGGTGGAGGCAATTGTGAAAAAAAGAGTGTTCCACAGCCTGGAAACAGCATGATTTACTGTAATCTTGCGAGCCAGAATTGCAAGTTAGATTGTCTAGGACTGAGACTGGAACGCTGTGAACCTCAAACTTTTTTCAATCCAGTGACTATATGTTCCTCCAAAAAAGTTGTTGCTGCTCATTGTTGGCAGAGTGTTCAGAAGTTTGTTTGTCTGTCAGGCTGACAGACATCAGTGCACGGAAGTGTGCACACATGGAAGTGCAAATAATGAGATGAGATGCACCTTCTGATGAGACTCGGATGGTCGTGGCTAGTTAAGTGTGCGACAAACACCGTATGGTCCATGGACGAAGAATCTGAGGCTGAGAATAACAGTTGGTTCATAATAACATGATAACAATCATGAAAACAGTCACTAAGTTTAAAGATCCCAGTTAGAGTACATAGAGCTATCGGTCATTATTTCCTGTTTCATTTGTTTTTGTTTCCAATTAACCGCCACCGCAAACCATTAACCCTACACACTAAATATGTTAGCTGGGCTCATCATATTTGGGTTAAAAGCCTCCAGTTTTTTAAGCGGCAGCATTAATGTGGCATCTGTGCTCATCTGAGTCAAGCTTCGATCCAGACGACGCGCATGTGAAACAGGTCTGTAGCCGGTTGGTGAGAAGACCGAAGGCACTGACTAAGCTTTGAACAGACAGGCTGTGTGTGTGCATGGTCGTGTGCTCATAGTGGCTGATTTGTAGGGTGCAAGCAGGCCAACCTGCCGTGAGTTCTGCTACACCTCTGACTCACGAGGCCATGTGACGCGAGACCCACATACAAAACTAACGAAAACTAAAAAGAATAATGCTGTGTATAATGCGGGTGCTGGCTTAGCAGGGCCTCACTGAAATATACCTGGTTGTTAATCGACAGCTGCCATACATGAATCCGTTATCCCAGCCCTCCCCCTCCATTCATCAGTTTGACTAGAGTTTCTCAGCGCCCCCTCAGTGAATGGTATTCCTCGACGGCCCTCGCACCTCTCTCTCTTTTTCTCTCCTCCACGTTCGCTGCATCCCTCCCTCCTCCAAAGTCAGCAGTCTGTTTAATCGTGCCAGGAATGACCAGCTTATGCAAGAGCAGGTAGGCAGCAATCAACCCACACTGGGCTCCTACTGAGAATCTCTCAGCTTTGCTCTCTCTGCTTTCTTCTTTATTATTCTTTTTTTTGCCGCACTTCTTCCTGAAGTTACACTCCTAATTTTCCCACGCTCTCAACCATCCCTTTATCAATGCCCATTTCTCCAGATGCCCTTTCACTTTATCCCAGCATTCTCCCTTCATCTTTTCTCTACATCCACAGATCATCCAGCTTTAGAAAGTGGTAGAGAAAGAGAGATAAAACAGACAAAAAGGACAGCTTGAGAAGGGGTTACATTGTCTGTGGCTCAGAAATCAGGATTTGAAGCACAATGCATTGTGGGGGCACAGGAAGACAGCGCATCTTACAGAGGAGTGTTAATGTATGAGGTTGTAGAGCAAACATGGATCTGCTCCAGTTAGCTCTCCGGAGTTAGCAGGGGGGTTTTTATTAGTCCCTGTACTCAGGATAATGAAGGATGTCATACAGGTTACTTATTCTGCAGTGTAGATCATATGAATTAGGAATGATTAGACTAGTAGTCATCTAATTATCTTGTTAGGGATGATTTTAGAGGTTAACTCACAACAGCTATATTGAAAGAGCTCTAAAAGACAAGCTCATAAAATCTCTAAGCCTCAATCTCTAAGCCAACTTTTACAGGCAGTCATGCAGAAAAATAACAGTTGTGACTATTGTAAATCTGATGCCTGTGTGACAACGGATGAAGGGCTGGTGAATCCTCTCAAAACTGTTATGGCACTAATAGAACTGCTGAGTGGCCAAGCAGACTGAATAGCCCTTGTAACTTATCAATTATACACAAAAATGAATGAAGCCGACAGCAAAACCCATGGGGATTTAACTAGACGGTTAGCTGGCTGTTTTAGATGCCTTTAGGTTTGTTTTTATACTTGCATTTATTTATCCGGACGCAGACCAGTCTGCCCGAAGAGTCTGATATACTTGGTGAAGTGTGAAAGCTGTTCTTAAGTCCGTAAGCAAGCCAGGCCCTGACCTTTTGAAAATAGTGGTCTTCCACTAAAACTGTCAGAGCTTCCTGTTTCATGTTTTGTGACAGAAAAGGACTGTTATGGGCAGTGAAGGAGATGGACCACATTACTGACATATAAAACCACTGAGTTCAGGTCTGTGGTGTGAATGCTTGCATAACTGGAACAAAGCAATAAGAAACAGCAAACAGATTAAGCATTTCCGTAGCAATCTGCAAACCTAAAATACACAAATATGGTGTATGGCATTGCACAATCAATCTTTGGTTCAGAAGGAATTCTTCGATGTGAAAGCCAATCTGTGATTGTGAGCCCCACCCTCAAACAAACTCAGAAATAGTGGGTGTGGTGGCATAGTGGTTAATGCTTTGGTCTAATGATAGGAAAGTCAACTGAAATACCAGCACCACAAACCTGCCTCTTCTGGACCCTTGAGCAAGGCCCTTATCCCTTCAAATGTTTCGCTGCATCCTGTCTTAATTGTAACTGCAAGGATAAAAAATGAAAATTAAATGGAAATGAAAGCAGATGTTAATGAGTCAAGTATGAAAATGCCCCAACAAAAATGCGAGTAAGAAGGCACCTAATGTGCTAAATACAAGTACAAATACATTTGGTCTGCATTATGCTAATGGGCCAATCAAGAAGTCATTGGCATAGCAGTTATCAAGTACCAGTTTTAACCATATACTGAAAGTAAACACTGGATAGCATTGGAGACACATAATGTTGCCACCTGCATTTCCACGTATGACTTTTACTAGACGTCCATTTCTGTTTGTCCACAATTGGGATTCTGAACTTTCCTTTTTCTAATCCCACTTTCAATTTCCCCATACAAGCAAGCTGTTCCATATCAACTGTGGAGGGGGAGGGGGAGCATATGCTTCCTCCGAAACACACACGAAAAACCAACTGGATGTTTTTGCTGGACATCTGAACGCACTCTGAGGAAAATGCTAACTACTCTCATCCTCATACATGAGTTTACAGATGCCCACAAATGGCTATTGTTGCACTGAATGACAGGAGAGGATAATGCCAGTCCTGCAACCAATTCGCTGCAACTTTCCTGAACTTTTCTGTTGTGCCACTTGGGCGCTCTTCAATCATCCAGTCTTTGGCCTGTTTCTGACTAATTGTAGCACTGTAAATAAACCTAGCACAGGACCATACATTTGTATTGGGTATGTAGTGATGCTCTTTGCAACTCTTTTTATTAATGGAATGCTGGTTCAGGTTTTAGGTTTATACCACCACCTACTGTACAGATGTAACAGCAAATCCCAAAATCGGGCTCTCAGGTGGGGTACGAGGTGAAAATGCCTCGCTCGGGTCGGCCCACTCTGCGGATTTCACTTCCAAGATCCATGTGACGTGAAGCCTACGCTCTCTCTGAAGTGTGTATGAGTGAGTGGGGTGAAGCCAGGCTACACCAGCAGGAAGCTTCTCCCCTTACCTTGCTGTGGCAACAGAAGCTGCATTCACCATGAGGAAAGCAGTTGTTATAGTGATGGTATGAGTCTGGCAGGCTATGTGAGGCGAGAGGACGGTATGCGTGGATGGAAGATGGAAAGGAGGATTATTATTATATAAGACAGAGAGAGGGAGGGAGAGAGAGAGAGAGAGAGAGATAGAAGGACAGAAAAAGATAGATAGAGAGAGAAAGAGAGAGATCACAGTAACCAAAGCAGCCCACATTGCAAAGGGAGAATCACAGTGACAAGCAACATGTGGTAGCAATCACAAGATCCCAGCCTCCTTACAAGCACTACACAACCGCACGGCACACAAATATACACAAGAAAACAATTCCCCCCACACATCTTACATACTTCGGGTGTGTGTAATACATATGTGTGCACAGATACGCTCTGGGAAAGGGTACTAAACTGTACCGATGGGATGGTACCATCAAGGCTTCATCCTTCGTACAACAAATATGTATCTGGACAGTAACTTCAAAATGATACGTTAAGTATATAACAGGAACTAACCGTGTACCATGAATTAGCTTTAAGTTAATAGATACTCACTAACTTTAACATTCCAGTGCCTTTTTTACGAGTGTGTATCAGATACATGTAAAGACACATACACTTGAGTTCATCTGAAATAATTTCTCCCACTCTCCACATCAGGCCTTGTGTACACTTGACCCTGGTGTGTGTGTGTGTGTGTGTGTATTTGTATGTGTGAGAATGAATGAGTGTGCATGTGTGTGAGTAAATGGGTGTGTATTTAGAAGGAGTGGCAGGTCAATGACCTGTACACAGCAGCACCTCAGAGTACAGCTGAGTGAGACAGAGAAACCCCCCTCAGACTGCAGAACACCTCCAGATGGCCTTCCATGTTAAAGGCCCATTGTCAGATGTGCTGGACCTGCCATCAGGGAAGAACTGTAATACAAACAGCATGGAGTGAGACTGAGTGTGTGGGTGTGTGCGTGCTTGAGCTCAAGTAGTCCCCCTCCTCATTTAGCATGTAGCATGCACAATGCTACAAAAATGTTCCACTTCAGGTTAAATTCATTCACAAACAAAGGAGTGTACTTTAGTTGTTGTTTTTTTTTTTTCCTTTCGCAAATGGGAATATCGTATCTGAGAACCTTCCATTCATGCATAGATTTTAGATTGCTGATTTCGGATTTTAGAAGGTAATATGTGATGAAAGCTAAATAGATAAAAATTCTTTCAGGTTGTTTTTTTTTTAGGTCTCTGTAAGACGTTATTTCATCATTTAAAGGTTTAACAAAGACTGAGTGGAGAAGAAATCCTAATTAAGCTGCAGCTAAGTGTGCTGAGAGTGATTGACGCTGACAATTTGCAAAGGTGTATGAAACCTGTGCAACTTCACACGCTTCCAGGTCTCCTAAACATGGAATTAAAACGGCAGTGGATTAAGAAAGAAAAAAAAAAAAGGGATGAGAAACAGACGTGTACGGCGCCCACCCTCTCTTTCTGAGATACAGGTGGCTCTCGAGGTTAGTGGCACTCGGCGGCAAATGAACTACTCCGCTGGATTGTTTTCTGAACGCAAAAAAACAACAACAATGGCTATGCATATGTCGGTAAATCTGTCGGTCTGGGCGTTAGCGCGTTAGTGGAAAAGCGAGCAGCAACGCAACAGAGAGAGGAAGCAAGAGGGCAGCAGCGCTCATCATTAGTGGGGCTGAAGCGCAATCCGCTACCTGCAGCCCATATGCACACAGATGTTCCTTTAGCGGAGTGTGTGGCTCCGACAGGAGGGAGGGGGGAGTGCACCACATGCACGGGTGAAATAAACAGTTGTCAAAGAAGATGATTGATAATTCACAGTTTATCATAATTATAAAAATGCATTTTGCTTTTTTATGCACCTTTACCACTCGACAAGCAAATAAGTTTAGGAAAAGAAAGACAAGAAACTTTTCGTGGCAGTTTCGAAAGTGCTCAGCAAGCGAGTTCAGGAAGGACGGACAAGGTGCATTAGGTTGAGCTCGGCTTATGTCTTTTAACCCTGCAGTATTCTGGATAGGAAACAGCGGCTAAATTGTATACAGAGTACGATATCATTTTTACACGCTAATGTAACATTTGTTTAAAGACATATCAGTAATACAACAGTATATGAATGTGACAAATATGGAATTTGGAACCTGATACAATCCCCCCCCCCTTTAATCGTTTTGAGAAAAAAATCCAAACCCTAAATATAAATCTCTAAAACATACATCTTCTATATAACTCAGGCCAAAGGTGAAGAGTCCAGGAGTCCCAGGGAAAAGTAGACATTTTCAGAGAGGTAAAAAAGTCAAATAAAATCAAATCAAAGCAAAATTGATGGTTTGATATTTGTTTTGTTTCTCACGATACACATAATTAAACAAACCACAAAAATTGTCTGTGGGGCTGAGAATGCATGCGCAAAACTCTTGCTTAGAAAAATGACGACAGACAAAAAGTAAACAAACCCGGTGTGTGCAGAAATCATCAAAATTTACCCAAGTACAGAGAACACCGAAGGCAGGGCCGGCTTATGCTTAATGCATTACCGGATGATTTAGTTTAATTCATTTTGTGTGTTGCATTCACAGGATCTTTTGTTCTCACAAGTCATCTACAGAATAAAGTTGCCTGCATCCCCATATTGATTTATTGCTCTGAATAAGAAACACAGTGTCAGTTTGGTGCAGTTCCTTAAATTTGCCGTCAATTGTTTAAGCAATGGGAAA
The DNA here is from genome assembly GCF_019097595.1 of Hemibagrus wyckioides. Classification (NCBI taxonomy): domain Eukaryota; kingdom Metazoa; phylum Chordata; class Actinopteri; order Siluriformes; family Bagridae; genus Hemibagrus; species Hemibagrus wyckioides. The sequence continues at coordinate 5,498,854 of NC_080714.1, forward strand.
CTAATGCAGGGAATGTAATATCTGTGTGAGGTTTTCATACTGTCATATTTGCGTGCACAATTCTGTCTGCACCTCTATGAAGAAGAGCGTCACTGCAGAGCACGCATTTCGAAACAAAGGCATGATGAAGTATCTCTGCATCACACGATGTTAAACTCGAAAGCAGTTTGGAGAATTGTTTTGGTTGGTAAAAGTTTCACTTTTCCTTTTTTTTTCCTTTTTTTTTTTTGCGAAAGCCCTTAGAGAGTAAAGATGGGCGTGAGTGCAGCCTTGCTGAAGGAAAGCGTCTGTCACACAGGGGGAAACGAGCTACGCTAAGGGAAATTATACCATGTGAACAAGCACTGGGGCCCTAATAACACCTAACAAATGAAGCGAAAACTTTAAATACAAAGACGACTATGTCCTGAGTGACACACACACACACAGAATACAGTCGAATGCATATACACACACGCGCGCACACACACACACACATGCACGTTTCGCCACCCACGCACACACATACACACAGTATTCAATAGACTGAAAGGCTGCAATCAGTGTAAACAGCACCTTGATTTTTTTTTTTTTTCCAAATAAACAACAGTATCCAGAACTCAGTAAGGGCTTGGCATAACAAACTCCTACAGATTTTCACCATGTCACTGACCCTAAAGATGAGGCCAGGAGTCACTTACAGAGCTTAACAGCTTTTTCAGCTGTGTGCGTACAAACACACACACACACACACACACACACACATAGAGGGAGCGCGAAGAATATGCAGCCTGCTCAAAAAAAAGAAAAAAAAAAAAATCCTAATCCAATCAGCTGCCAGCCAAAGGACGAGCGATAAAGGCAGAGCTGTGTCTCCCTATAGGCACAGTGTACATAAAGATGCTTAAGACACACACACAACACACAACACACAGCTGCATGGATCGCAGACACAATACTTCCTCAGTGTGGGACTGAGTGTCCTGCAGCTTACTCTCATTTCTGAGACAACTGAGAGAGCTCGCCTCTCTCTCTGACCCGAGAGTCATCCATTAGTTAATAAAACACACACAAACACACACATGTATATATATAGAGAGAGAGAGGGAGAGTGAGAGAGAGAAAGAAAGATTGTTAAGTGAAATGTTATGACACATGCACGTATGTTTCAATCTTGTTCAACAAAGTTTATGAATGTGTGTGTGTGTGTGAGGCGTAGAGAGAGTGGCAGAAAGAGACACAGTGGCAGAGCGATAGAGAGAGATATAAAGGCAAAAATACACATGGAGAGAGAGAGAGAGAGAGAGAGAGAGGCAGACAAAGGAAGGAAATACTAACAGAGCACTTTATTAGGAACACCTGTACACCTATGCATTTTAGGTGTATTTTTCTAATTATCTAATCAGCCAATTTTGTGGCAGCCGTACAATGCATATAATCAGATACAGGCCAGCAGCTTTGGGTAATGTTCACATCAAACATAAGAATAAGAGAAAAATGTGATCTGTGGCATGATTGTTGGTCCTAGTTTGAGTATTTTTATTTAACTGCTGATCTCCTGGGACTTTCAGGCACAAGAGTCTCTAGTGTTTACTCAGAAGTGTAGAATAAAGAAAAAAACATGTAGTGAGTATCAGAAATGCCTTGTCGATGAGATAGGTCTATGGCTGACAGTAAGGTGGTAATAACTCCACATTTACCACCAACAGCATGAATACACGAACCTGCCTTGTGTCAACACTCCAGGGTGGTGGAGGTGGTGTAACAGTGTGGGGAATGTTTTCTTGGCCCGTTATTGACAATCAATCATAATGTGAATGCCACAGTCTATCAGAGTATCATTGCTGACCCTTCATGAGCATAATTTTACCACCTTCTAATGGCTACTTTCAGCATGATAACGCACCATGTCACAGAGCAAAAAAAAAACTCCAACTCACCGGATCTGAATTCAGTAGAACACCTTTGGGATGTGGAAGAGCGGGAGATTCACAGCATGAAAACGCACCTGAAAAATCTGCAGGAACTATGTGATGCAATCATGTCAACATGGAGCTGACTCTCAATGGAACATTTTCAACACATTGTGGAATCCATGCCTCGAAGGATATAAGGCAGGTATACTGTATAGAGAGTTGACTTTATAAGCAGAAAGATTATGAGCAAAGCATTATTATTATTATTATTATTATTATTATTATTATTATTATTATTATTATTATTATTATTATTATTATTATTATTATTATTACTGTTGTTTTTGCAGAAACTGACACCTGAGGTATAACTAATACCTGATACAGACTGATAAATATCTCTTTGTGCTTCAGCACTAATCAGCCAATAACTTTTAAACAACTGGAACAAAGGTGTATAGTCAGCCTCACCACCCACAAAACTTCTCTAGTATTCAAATCCTGGAATCGTAATGCACAATTCCTGCAAATGATCATCTAATTTACCCACTTCTGCTCTTAAATGGTACAATATTGTGATCTGTGGGTGGACTATTAGGCTGGAAAGTAAATACGGGTTTTTCACCCAGCAGTTTATTTACATAAGTAAACTCCTCTCCTTTGCTAATGAATCTCCTGTTCATTACTGTCAACACAGAAAACAAGAACATCTGCATTCACAGAGAGACACAGAGAGAGAGAGAGAGAGAGAGAGAGAATATACTGTGGCATGACAGAGTACAAGAGAGTGAGAAGAAAAGAGAGAATGAGACAGAGTACTCGGGAGGAGGCAGGGAGGGAGGGAGGGAGGGAGGAAGGGGGACGACAATCTGGAGGGAAAGTTAGTTAGAGGCAGAACAAGCTGTTTGGGGAGCGTTCTTGGTAATGCTCCATGATTGAAGTGCGAGAGTGTGAGAGCAGGAGGGAATTGGGAGCCGGAGCAGGTCAGGCACGGCGGGCGCTAAACTAGGAGGGCATTTCGGCTCCTGAAGGCTCCTCTTTTCATCACCATCTGCTCCACTGGAATTAATAACTTCATTATCAATTCCTGCTTCACTAAAGAACGGATCAGCAGACGTTAGTTGCGCAAACACTGCGGACACCGAAGGAAACCTTGTTTAAGGGTTTGAAAGGGAAAAAAAATGCTACTTGGCCAGAGTTATGTGGTTTTCGCTGTCCTTTCATGTTGAAATTTTCCACCCAGAATAATGAAATTATTAAATTAACAAGACAATAACGAATAGCTGGAAGACCTCCAGGTTGTGCTAATGTAAGGCAGTGTAAATATATCTGCTTGTAAAATATCGATTTTTATTGCTACTTTAAAGTAGACCCACAATGCAAAGTGAAGTTATGCATCCCTAACGCGAATGCAGTGCACTCTGTGTTCACACATTTTCTTTTGAGCAACATGGAGACATATATGCCAGGGAGAGCAATGAGCAACAAACATCGGAGAGCAATGAGCAACAAACAGTGAGCAAAAAAAACGACAAACATTTGAAACTGTGACTTTCTAATTTCTTTTCAAATTAGGTGTGACAAACCCGAACATTTTTGTCGTTTCTGCCACTATAAAAACTCTAATATTGAAAGAATAGCGCCTATTTGCGTCCAATGATGTGCACAAAAATGGAGAAATGTATTTTCATCAAAGATAACATAGTAGGAATGTGTCAGTTTCCCACACTGTTTCAGTTTCCCACACATACAGTGCCGTACAAAAGTCTAAGGCACGTGTAAATACGTGCAATAAAGCAGGCATTTCTACAAAAATAATGAAGATCATTTTCTACAAGGAAGCATGACTTGAAAAATGGCATCAGTGTCCCTGGTATGCTTTATACAGTTTTATACAGTTACAGTTTTTACAGACTTCAGTTCAGCTGAAGTCTCTGACTTTCTGTTATTCTGATCAACTTTATTATGTTTTTAATCTGAAAAGTGGTCTATTAAGTAATATATAACTTTACTGATATACAAACCTATTTTTGGTTTGTTATTTTTTTAAACAGTATGCTAAGACCTTTGCACAGTACTAGAGGTGAAGGTAGGTGATAGCAGCAGTGCAAAACTAAAGGTTCTGGCTCAGAAGTTTGATTATAAACCAATTAGTATATCAATTTACTGAAATCTGTTTAAACCAACGATAAATGGTGACACTCTAAAAGCTCTTTAGACTTTTTGGCTACTACTAATTTCCTACTACTACTGAGAAAAAAAAAACACAGTGGACTGTGGATGTGGACAGTGGATACAGCCTTAGCAGAACTCACACATCCTGTGCAACACGAGGGACGGGTGGCTGGCATGAACACAGGTGTAAATGTGAAGTTTATACGCATGCTGCGATAACAATAGCAAGTTTTAATACCTAGTAAAAAGGATAAAAGTGGTTTAAATAACCTTAACATAAAAGCAACCTCAGAGTTTTAAGAGCAGTTCAAGAGCTCAAGCATCTGATTGGGAAACTGTCGCGTGGTAACTGTTACAGAGGCAGAACGGACAAAGAGCCGAAGAGCATGAAGCGATTAGTTCTAGTGAGGGAAAACATGGCATGAACAATAACAGAAAAAACGCTTTCTGAATTGCGATCGGTGCCAGAAATCTCGAGCGGTAGCTTCGGCTGGCAGCTGATTGTGAGTGGCGAGCTGGCAGCAAAGTGAGAAAAAGGATCCATCTGCACAAGAGCTGCCAAACAGAGGAAATGACGCACTGAACATGGTGTAAATACAGCGATGAAAACACTTCTCATAGGGTAAAAGGTCAAATTACGATACAAAGAGGGGAAAAAAAAAAAACAACAATCAAATGGACATGCAGCACAGACGTGACACATTAAGATACACTCTAATCATGTAGCACGAGCACACTGGAAGTTAGCTCATAGTTTTACTACCATAGGTTACTAAATATGGAGAAGCAACCTGGTTACTCAAGTCATCAACAAATATAGCATCTCTGGCAGCAACAAATTAAACGCCCACACATGCATTGTGGCTTATTGTTAATTACTTAATGATACGTGAGGAGTTGTCTTTTACCAAAAGACCGCAATCAAACAGAGAGGGAAGAAACTGAGAGGAGAATGATGATGAACTTGTCTGTAGATATATATTCACTACTTCTGGAGAGTTAATGAAGCAGTTACTTAAACAGACCAGCTAGTTGCAAGGATTCAGCAACTGCTGACGAGTGTAGAAACATGTCGAAACGGTCAACGGTCAAAACAGAACGAGACAAACAAACAGGGATGATGCAAAAGAGTGAGTTTTTAAAGATGCAGTGGAATTAGAAAGACTTTACAGTGAGACTGAAGAAAATGTGTGATTTCATAGGAAATGAATCAGATGTAAGCAACTGATATAGAATTCTGGTGATTGTGACCTCTTTTGGTGGAGAAGGGTGTTGTCCTGAGCTGGATTTAAGTAGACCGGCTGACCTTGGTGAGGGCTAATACACAGCCCTGGAGCAGCTTTGTGTGGTAAGTCATAGCAGTGTACTCCGATGTTAAAGTGCATAGAGAACAAAATATTACCGCATTAGAAATTCCCACCTAAATCTAAATGACAACATACAACATTGCTGGACTATCACAATTAAATTCGAAATAAATGGGAACACCTTTATTTTAAACATTGTGTTGCTGCAGCTTTCAGTGGAAATTTCTTCAATGATGCGTTGTTATAATGTGTCATCTAGATACATCACCACTTCCCGTTTATGGCTAAAAAGAAAATGACAACATTCCTTTTAATTATACCCTCAAAAATATCCAACATCACATTATATTATACAGCTGCCCAATCTAGATGGACAAAACCTTGCTGTTCAAACCCCTTAGTGTGCCGTATGTGTCAACTGACTGGGGAGGAACGCGAGTTTTGTCCTCATCCTGTCCAAATATGAGTTGTCTATGATAGGACAGGCTTCTGGCTGTCAATTTGTGTATGTCACAGAATGCAGAAAGCATTATTCCTAGAGCCTATGAATAAAACACAAGCTCTTCTAAAGAAGGCAATGGTCAAGTGACTGGAAATTACGCTTCTCACATCTTACAATTCATAGAGATACAAACACGCCATGCTGTGATCTTGTCCATATTGAAGTTTTAGCCAGCTTTACTCACTCACGGAAAAATTTAGGGTTCGAAAGATGCCAAATGACATCATATGGGAAGGTCCAGAGATGTGCTAGTAATGGCACCCAGTCACCACCTAAGTCCTTTTCAGCCACCAAAAGAATTCTGGCAAGGTCATATTTAAAAGCTGAAAATAAAGCTATTATTACACATTTAAACTGAGCATGATGACACAACTGCATTTGGCAAAGCGCAAGTGCAAAACAAACGACACCTCACCATTTTCTTCACATCGCAAACATAACACAGCCATTCAATCGCATAAACAGAAAAGTGAAGTTTAGTCCTCGTTCTTGTTATGTGTGTTAATATATCTCAGGAATAAATGTGCTGTAATTAGCTGTTCTAGCGATTAATTGTACATGCTCATTTTTCAACCTGTTATAAACATTATTATATATTATCTTCCTCAAAAGTTTACATAAATAAATAAATAAATAAAATGAGAAGTTCTCTGTATAATTGGCTGTGGTGTAGGTTTGAGTAGGATTTTGTCAGCTGAAACAAAAGACTGATTTCAGGCATTCTTCTCAACCCCTGAGTCATCCACCTTTATTTTTCTGTAAATTGTTCCTGTAATTTTGGCTATTAGAAGCGTCTCATTTTATTCCTCTAGCACAACAAGGTTGCGGAGATGCACAGGTTTCAACCGAGAGTGAAATAAAATACACATTATAAATAAATAAATATTATAAGAGTCATTTTGAGATCTGGTGGCATGAAAACTTTCAACTTTTTCTATTTAGAAAAAAACTAAATAATATAAAAGTCATATAAAAGTTATTCACCTTTAATTTTTCTTTTTCTTTTTTTAATTATTACTGAATTATTTTTCTATTATTATTTAACAGTATAGTAATGGGGTGGAAAATCAGACACTTCTCAGACACAGTATACATCATGATATAAAGGTTTGCTGAAAATAATAATAATACTTTTACGTAATAGCTAAATATTTTAAAATATTTTAATGTTAAATGTATTTAACACTATTCTCATTTAAGCATAACTAATATTAGTTAAAAAATATTTTTTATAAGTTTTTACACTTAATCATCTCTAGTTTTTTGAGTCTGCTGTATTCCTCCGAGGTGTAAATAAAATGTGGATATTGAGAATAGGATATAACAGTTAGGTATTATACTAAGGTCATGATGCGTAAGTGTATCAGCCTTCTTACTATAGAGCTGGACAACATTAAAAACAATACGTTTCGTTATCCACATGCAATACGCAACTGACATTACATCTGCTTGCATGGGGGTGTAACAGGTCAAATCATAGTTGTAATTTAATTTCTAAAAAAAGGAATTACAGGGCAGACTTCTAAATAAGGAGTATATGAGTGAGAGGGGAAGCGTTCATTTGTGTGGCACCTGAAGCCCCAGAGTATTCCAGGACACCTAATTCCACACATTCACACGGGACTTTATTATACCTTAAGCGAGGTCAGAGGAAGTCACTGTAGCAATTACTCACCTCCCACCTGCCTCATTAAACCTCTGACCAACCGTGGCTTCTCATCACGCATCCAGCATGGCCTGCCGGCCAATCGGGGCGCGGACAGGCGGCATGCCACCGCCCACACACTGACAGGGTATTGAGAGGTTGTCTGTCTAAGCACCTGAAATACATTTGTTTATTCACGGTGTGTCTCTTGGCCAGACGGGGAGGAGACTTATCTCTCTCTCTCTCTCTCTCTCTCTCTGTGTTTGTGAGGGAGAGAGAGGGGTAGGGAGGGAAAGAAAGAGGGAAAGGAGAGACAATGATGAGGTTAGAGATAGTGACGGAGTACCAGAGTGCACGCATGTGATACTGTTACATATAACACAGAAAGTTGTTCAACGATTAAGAAATTAACAAAGCACTTCAAGTTCCTGCTTAGTTCCTTTCCATTGACCTCCTCAATGGAAAATAAATACTCAAAATTAATCAATTGCTAATTACTTAGTTAAACTTAATGATGTTGAAATGAAGTACCGTTACTACAGCAACACCATTAACGATCTTGGGTCTGCCGTACTGTACCACACCATGCCTGCTGTCTATTAATGTTTTCACCACCTGCCAGAGTCGACGTGATGCTGTTTCTGTACGTCAATGCTGTTTAAAGAAGAGAAAATGACCTGCAGGGCTGCGTTGTGTGTGTGTGTGTGTGTGTGCGCGATATCGCCACTGTATACTTCAGCACACACGGAGAATGTTCCAGGAATAGTTTCATAAACATTATTAAATGCGACACTTTTAACCAGAGTACAAAACAAAGCTTTTTAGTCAATCATTTAATTAGGACTGTTAAAATAATTAGCAACCTTATGAAACAAGAGATGGTTCCTTTATTACTTTCTTCTTATATCTGTATGTGTAATCTCGATAAATACACCTTTGGAGTTGATATTTCTTCTAAACAGATGCGTAACGACGCACTTTACTGTATACTTGCCTGGTACCATTAAACTATATACTGTATAGATTGTAGAGAAAAAGATATAAAACTCCTATCATGTCTTTGAACGCATCTCTGCTCACTGGCACAGGAAGACACAAACTTTTTAGTTTCTACACTCGCTAACCTCGAACAGGAACAATACCTAGCCCCACTGAGGTGGGTGGTGATGATGGAGGTACATCTTCCATATAGTCTTTTCACGCCTCTAACAGAGGCGGGGCTTCCAGATGGTGTCAGTTAATATCGGAGAGTTCAAAGCACCTACACAAATGTTAATTGTTCCAGATTGGCTCATCTGGCATTTTTACCAAGGTAAATAATAAAAGACTGCTTTTTTTGGCGGGTTTTGGAGTGATAATTCGTAGCAGCGTACATTTTAACATGTGGAGTTCCTACGCAAAAATGCGCAGAGCTTGGCAAGTGCATGTGTAACACTAATCTATTTGCCATTTATTCCGTTTTTCATGAGATATAATATATTGCAATATGATATTTTAGCCTGATCACCCACACAGGTAAAGACACAGTAGTAGTAAATCATGAATCTGAAAGTGTTCCACGATAACATTTATTTTTCTTTCAACTGTAAGAGGAAAAGGGTACTAATGAGTTGTACGAGGCCATCTGGGCCTCTCACACTCATCTTTCGCTGTCTCGCTCACTCGCACCACTCTTCCCCTGCGCTCGAGCTCGAGAGAAACTGACGTGCAGTTGTTGCTGTCATGCAGAAGAAATGTTCGCCCACCCGTCTGTCACGAACGCTTATCATAATAAATATTAAAGCACTACACGAGGAGAAACATTGCTCAAACTTCAGCTTCTTCCCCTTGTGAAAGTGATAAGTGTCAGTTTTATGGATACGAGGGATGACACCGGGTGCTTCTGTGAATGAACAGTTGCCTTGGAAGCCCTCAAAAAAGAAGAAGGAGAGAGAGAGAGAGAGAGAGAGAGAGGATGAAAATGAGAATCGAACGAATGCTGAGTATTTGGAAAGTTTCATTGGAGCTGAAACACCCGTGTCCCCGCTGCTGAATCTGGCTCTCCATCTCCTGATGACTAACGTGATATTTTTATTCAGTCATTATGCAACGCATCGGAAACGCAGCACAAGTGTGAAGCACATGGAAGGTGCAGATACAGTCGACAGGATCCAGGAATTGTTTGCCCAACGAAGTGTTTTTGACACCTTTTCCTTTACACATTATGTCCAGGACTGTGTGTGCCAAGTCCATGCTTTATCTTTGTCTTTTTTATCAGTGTAAGGTTCTATCTATCTATTTATTTATTTATTTATTTATTTGGGTTTTAATGTTCACTGTAAGTGTAAGGCTTGATGGAACATCTGACGTTACAGAATTAGCTTTTCACAGTATATATCTGCAATTATATTTTCGAGTTATATTGCTTCAAGAGGAACTGTGACGATTATTTTTATCATCGAATGTGTCAACTATTCTAATAATCATTGCTTAAATTTAAACAGATTGTTTTTTTTTGTTTTTTTTATCACTTTCTCATTTAGCCATGTCTGATTTAGGAAGTCATTTCCATGAAACATTAATGGTATGATAAACTAAACTAAACCATAGTTTTGTGCTATTATGGTATCAATCCACCATTTATACACATAAGGCAAGTGGGGAAAATAAAGGGGAAAATATGTATTTGTGCAAACACACTCTGCATGTCCTTGTGTGCATGACAAAAAAGGACAGGTGAGGAGGTCTGGGGTGCAGTCAGTGTTCCAGTTCATCCCAAAGGTGTTAAGTCAGAGTCAGGGCTCTGTACAGCAGGGGTCCCCAACTTATTTTGTACCATGGACCATTTTACTGCAGACTGGGGAGCGGCAGGGGGCTGGGGACATTTGTTTTAGGGTCATTTTAGCATGGGTTAGCTTGCGGGCTTACTGATGTATGGAAGAACCAGCGGCAGAGTCAAATGCGGGAGTGTGGCGCGGTTAGAAGTGGCAATTTTTCAAAATAAGTTCATTGATTCTTTGCGGCCCGGTACCAAATGATCCATGACCCGATACTGGTCTGCGGCCCGGTGGTTGCCGACCCCTTCTGTACAGGACACTTACCACTGCATCCTGAACACACCATGTCTTCATGGAGCTTGTTTCGTACACAGGGGCATTGTCATGCTATAACATGTTTTGGCCTCTTAGTTCCAGTGAAGGGAAATTGTACTGCTACAGCATAAAAGACTTGAGATTCTAGATAATTATGTGCCTTCAAATTTTTGGGGAAGAACCACATATGGGTGTGATGGCCATGTGTCCACTGACCTACATTTTGGCCATGTGTCATATTTACCTCAGCAATCGGGAGCTTTTTGTTGCTTTTATATTAAATGTTTGTGCATGGTCACTGTGCTGCCATGAAACATGTCCATAGACAGACTGGTTATTTTTTCTTACTTACTTCAATATCAGCCAGCAGCCAGTGCCTCCAGTTGGCTCGAGAAGGGTTAGTACGGCTGGGGGCATCAGGGTCCACCATTATCAACGTGTATTTCTTCTTCTGCAAGAATAGAGAGAGAGAGAGAGAGAGAGAGAAGTGTTTTGAAAATGAATGAAGGAATTAGTAAAATGATAATGAAAAATTACATTACGATCACCTGTCTTCCTCTCATGCCTTCTAAGAAAGCTATTCGCCCACCTGTTACAGAAACAACTAATTATGTGCACTGAATTTCATTTGCATGTTGCTCTTCGCGATGTTGCTTATTAAGCCGAGTAGAGTAAAGTATAACGAAAAGTAAGGATGGCCCTGAAGTTTCATATCAGTGAAAAAACATCAGCCGAGCCCAGTGCAGCGACAAGATCAACACAGCTTCTAGGCTCATCTAAAATGTGTGATGGTATGGAAAGAAAAAATAAAAAAAATGCCCTAATTAGCTGCTGATATTTTCAGGCCATCTTCCACTCCTCGCACATTCACTGCATCTCAATCTGTCTGCGAGTTTTGTTATTTCCTCTTCCTTTCCTGCTTTCTGTCTTTTACAACAACACTTTCCCCGTAAACAACCTGGCAGACATTTTGGGGCGCTATACGACAACGACAACGACTGACCGGCTTAATTGCTCCAAATACTCGGCTTTCTCGTGTCTCTGTAAAGTTGGAGAATTGTGGGAGCAGATTGAATTATTGCGTGAGCACATTTGTCATCTCTGGTGCTGAGCCCAAAATCTGCCAGACCATATGATGGCGTTATTATTATACGCCTCTTTGCAGCAAACAGGGCTGTCAATCACGGCAGTCACCGTGCCACCACAGCCCCTCCTCACGGCAAAGAGACAAATGCAGTAACATATAACACATTTAAGTGCAACAGAGCCTGTTGAAAGTACTGAATGCTGAAACAGTAGGAAAGAACTGGAGATAAGTCCTTCTGGCTTATAACTAAAATATTCTGTATTCATATTAGGAATTAAACCTGAAGTGGACATAGCCTATAGCTGAGTTTTTTGTTGTTGTTTTCTGACCACTAATGACCACTATGCTTTTGAAATCAGTGGGAAAAGTCCGTGTGGAGTGTGAATTGATAGATCTGACAGTTCCACAACCTCATCAACTAGAAATGAGAATTGTTTTTTTGTTTAATCTCACTCATGACGTTAGTTTTGTTTGTACCTACTTGCAATATATATACAGTAGCAGCCTAACTTTCACACACATAAGCTAACCAGGCAGTCACTAAAGATGACCAGTTAAGACTGTAAATGTATCACAAAGCACATGATGCTCATGTTTATTGAACATGGTAATTTTTGGACCGATGAGCTTCGTATGTGTCTGCTTGCTTGGGTCCAGATGAAAGTAAAACCCTCCCTCACACAACTCTTTTGACACATCCTAACACTGGAGCTCCTTCTTGGAACTTTCTAGCAAGATATCTTTAAAAAAAAAATCTTGTATTTGGCCTATAATATATATTATATATTATGACCACCTACTTAATATTGTGTTGGTCCCTCTACTGCTGCCAAAACAGCCCTGACCCATCATGCACTGTGTATTCTGACACCTTTCTATCAGAACCAGCATTCAGCAATTTGAGCAACAGTAGCTCGTCTGTTGGATCAGATCACACGGGCCAGCCTTTGCTCCCCACGTCCATCAATGACCCTTGGCCACCCATGACCCTGTCCCTGGTTCACCACTGTTCCTTCCTTGGACCACTTTTGATAGATAATGACCACTGCAGACCGGGAACACCCCACAAGAGCTGCATAAATATATAAATATATATATATATATATATATATATATATATATATATATATATATATATATATATATATATATATAAACTGCAAAAAAACATACTTATAGCCTGAAGCAAACTCTCGAATCCCGCTTCACATTTCTTCTCAGAAACATAAGATAAAGATGGCAAGAACATAATGCTTCTTGTAAGGATGTACCTGGGTAGACCATTTTTTAAATTAATCTAAAAAAATGCTAAATAACCCGGAGACTACTTATGATGAATCATAATCGCATGAATTAAAGCCGCTAATACATGAAAATAAAAAATCCCACATCTCCCCCACCCCTCGTCTCCAGAGGCCAAATCCTCTGCTCACCTGACACAAAGCAATGAAGCGAAACAAGCCTAAGCCTAATAATCGGATGATGTTGTTAAGTTTTAGCGATAGCGCCTGCAGGTAATACCCAAACACACAACAACAATAGTGCCTCCTCCACACGCTATCAGCTGAAACCTTGAGTGTGGTGATGCCAACAGCCACGGGTGCCATATGCACTGTTCTCAGACCTGTTGCCTTAGAGACAACAGCAAAGACATGTGTATATATATATATATATATATATATATATAGTATTAGACTTTTATTAATATGCATTTGGAAAAAAATGTAATCTTCTACTATGACAGATTCAAGATATCGACTTAAACAAAAAGTCAATCAATAGAATTATGCATGTAATTGTCCCTTGAGGGCAACATGTATATGCCTGTATAATTAATGTGCATTTAAACAGATGGAGGAACGTACAAGAGAAGTGTGTTTGTGGGGGTTTATTTCAGGGGTGGGGGATTGAGGGCTATTCTCTCTCTCTCTCTCTCTCTCTCTCTCTCTCTCTGTGATACCAGCTGGACCAGTAAGTACTTAAGGTACACAAAATGAACAAATGCTAATAAGTATTCCTGAACAAATGCTGGCACAGTTAAGGCACAATAATCTGCTGTTGTATAAGTTAAAAATGATAATCACTTCAGTTAGTAGTAATGGCAGTATGGGCAAAATTATATCACAGTATAGTTTCAAATTCTCACAGCTTATATATATATATATATATATATATACACGTATATATATATCAGCTGTATGTAGATAAGTAGCATGTAATTGTTTAGTCTTCATTAGATTGTAATGAGCAATAAACAAATAAACGCTTTAATAATTCACACTAAAAATTGACTATAAAAATCCAGCATTTCCAGTCCAGTCCCTTTGGGTGTGTAGCAAAAAAAAACAATAAATACTATTTTCCATTAATATTCTTTCATATTCTTCTTCTTCTTCTTCTAGTTGAATATGCAGAAAGATAATAAAAAGCCATTTCAAATGACATTCGTATTCAACAAACCACACTTGCACAGAATTAACTCTGCTTCATTTTTTCTAGCTATAAAAATAAACAACACATTTTATTTGTATTAATAAAAATAAGTTCTGTACAATCTATTAAAACACTCTTTTTTTTTTTAATCACGAAAAGACCATACAAGCGAACCAATCAAGAAAAAGCTCAAATTCAACACACTAACAATTTAAAATGAGAATAATTACATATCAACACAAGTATGTTCTAATAGCTGCCGCTAATCAATTAAGCTAATGAGCCTACAGCCATTAACCATTATAGTTAAGTGTAGATTCTACACAGCTATCATACATGGCCCTCACAGTGCAAGTAAAGGCTGAAACACTCAGGGGAATGCTGTTACGGGAATCAATGAAGCAGAAGTGGAGTTGTTACCACCACAAAGCCACGATTAGTTTCCAATAGCAGCATGTCCTGTAGTCTTCTATCACAGCAATTTACCAACAATTACAATAAAAAATGTATTCATGAACATTTACAGTCACTCCCTCACAGCCCATCTTGTTTTCGAGACAAAATATATTGTCACAGCGAACATGAAAACACTTCCCTTGGAGGAAAAAATACTGACACACGAGACAGTTAAATAAATTTCTCCTTACAGAAAAGCTTCAGCATGAAGCAATGATTATGTTTTTATCTGCCTCACAGCTCCCTGTGTTAAGTCTAAACCATACCTCCTTCATGACAAAAAAATAGGTTTCTTTCTCTGATTGCTGGAAAGGAGGGGAAAAAAAAATTGTAGTGCACTTTGTAGAAAATCTATAAAATGTTTTTGTCCGGAAGCAGCTGACTGGGTGTTAAAATGTTCTCATCTATAAAATGCATTATAGATTTGTGTATATTAATAATAATAATACTAATTCATTATGATTTTAAAATCCAATGCAACTGTATTCCTAAATTTGTTAGCATGATACATGGAAATGTCTTCAAGCTACAGATTTGTCCATCGTTCTGTATTAATTTAATCCTGTACCCATCATATCCCCTCTAGGCTTGTTTGGTGTGTCCTGCTCAGATCTGAAGTACATATCTGATCTGGTTAAACTTGTGCGTGGAAACTCATCAGATGGAGAACAGCCGGAGGCATGCGAGCACACACACACACACACACACACACACACAGAGTGATCACCTGCATCCATACACATATCTGTGTTACAGTACAGGAATCCAGGGCTTGACTATTTAAAGTTACACATGTTGGCATTCCACCAGCGCACTAGCAATTCAGCTTGTAGCTTTAGGGCCTTCTGGAACCAGCATGAGAAACGCTGATTGGTGAATGTGTGCCAGAAGCTCAGCTGCAGAGCAGTTAAGTCGATGTAGAACAACAGTGAGATTTTCAGCTTCATCCAGTCTATACAATTACAAGACATTATATTACTGGGGGAAAGTTAACATACTCACCCATATCACTTACTCAGATGTTTATAAACCTTTATTGAAACTTATAGGTGATGATATTTGATTTACTCAGTGATGATGGATGACAAGTGAAATATCACGTGTGGAACCTGATATTTATACATTCAGGCAACAGTTCCTGTAGATGCGCTATATCTTATATGTCACATACATCCAGGTCACAAAATAAAAGGAAATTTCATGGCTCTGTTATGCTGTGGGCATTTATTCATTTCTGTAACAAAATTTAACTCTTGGACCAAACCAAAGCTGACTCGACCGCGATTATAGAAAGAACGACAAGAGATCAGAGGGACAGTGCGTAATGAAAGGCTAATCTGTTGACGCAGATGGGAGAAACCATGCCGGAAAACTGTAGAGAGGACCAGTGGAAAGAAAGGAGAAGCATGGACACAGGAAGTGCATAGAAAGCAGAGGAAACCGGGTAGGGAAAAGAAAACAAGGAGAACATGGGGGGAAAAGAGAGAGTAAAAAGAAAAGAAGGAGAACAGTGGAAGGCAAACGGTGGTTGCTATCAGAGGGCATAGGATGAGGTCAGTGCCAAAGGTCAGAGGTCGGAGAAGGGGCAGTAATTGAATCCTGACTGAGGGGGAAAAAGAACAGTGTAGCTGCTAAGATTAGACTGATCTCTCTCTTTCTCTCTCTCTATCTCTTTCTCTCCCTATCTACCGCTCTATTTCCCACACACTACATCACGGGGTCAGTATCTTAGGAGGAAGGTGGAAGGGAGGTCTTAAAGGTTATGAGAGGTGTTTCTTAACTGCCATTGTCATCACCCGCTCCTCTGCACGAACACACACACACACCTTATATATATGTATATATTAAGATGGAGACAATTTGCTATGGACTTTACACTCACCAGATATCAGTCCAGCTGAAGATTTTGGAGCACTGTGTCAGACAGTATCTCCACCACCTCCATCGTCAAAACACCAAGTGAGGGAAGATCTTTTGGAAGAACTGAGACCAGAATCGATATCAAGGTGCAGTGAAGCTGTTCTTGCAGCTTATGATGGCCATACTGACACACTCCATGTTGTGTTTTTCCTTCAGTTCATTATTCATCTTTCTATCTACTGTAAAGTGAAAACGACTGTCTTTACTGGGAACCTGTTTCGCAGACAACCCATGAACTTGAAATGAAACTATATTCCGTTAAAAACATGACAGATTCTTTAATCATTCTTAAATTACTGTAGAACAAGAACAAGTAGAACAAGACACCGACAGTCACGCTCATACTCCTGATGTTTTGTTTTTTTTTTACTTTATGCAAGCTATCTTATATAACAGATATTCTACTGAACGCTCCAAAATGAATGCTATCACATTTTACTGTATTTTATAAATCACTGCTGCTAGCGTTAATGGAATAACTTGTACGATAAAATCCAAAGGTGTGTGTTAAGGCTTTTCCGTGTGTTTTTTTAGTGCAAAGAGAGCCGATGGGAATATGGAGAAGCGGGGATGATGTGAGTTAAACAGTAAAATGGTACTGGGTGTAGTGCATTAATCATGGAGTAGATAATTAACTAGAGAATTGGTGTCCAGGAGTCTAGTAATAGTGCAAAACGTGTTGAATGTGTTAAACTTACTGTAATTGCATGGGATTTGGCCACTTCTGAAATCTCAAGAGATCCGAATATTGTTTACTGACTCGACCCTCGCTACCGATTACTGCCACTTAACCACTTCTGATTAACATTTAGGTGTAAAAATGCAGAAAGCGGAAAAGGAATGTAATGGTCTTCCGTATATTTTACTGTTAATGATGTGTTGTCGTGTCCGTGCTGCATGTACATAGACGTGAAGCTATGTATGAGATTCTGTTTTTTAATCTTTATAGCCCCCCCACCAACCACACACACACACATATTATCAAAAACAAAAAAGGGTTGCTGTGGAAACAGCATATAACTGCCTGAAGTCAAGCAAAATCCCATTTCCAACCTGTGTTTATATTTAGAACGTGGCTCACGGTGGGGGCTGCGTACCATAAACCTGCTGTAATCTTTCTTCATACTGTATGAGTTTTAGAAAGTGGCAGAGAAATGCACTGTTTTTATGTATCTGTGCTATGAGTGTGTAACTGTTATAAGTGTATAAGTGTGTGTTTTGGTGTGTGTGTGTGTGTATGTGCGTGCTTCATCACAGATACTTGGCAGTGTCTGTGCACTGACTGTTTGGCACTGTTGAGGATTAGCATGCTTATCGAGGAGTCTCTGTTCTTTTACATATATTATCTGCCTGTGCCGATCATTCAGCTACTCCAAATCTTCGCATCTCAATCTACCACTGAAAAGCGCTCCATCTGTGCCATGCGCCTTTTTGTAACACACTTTATAATGCCAGATTTATCCCATCGCACTATTCGAGTGGTTTTTATCTTAAGCGAATCATAGCCACATTAACTGACTGCTCGTCCGTGGCACCTTGGGGAATTCAGTATCATCGTCCGTCTGCAGGTCTTCGAGCGAAAGTCTTATTTAAAGTGTGTAGCGCACTGCATGTGTATGTATTAGTGTAGAAACCTCATCATTTAAAGGTTTACATACGTCCCTATAGCTACAATTCAATACTTTATCTGTAATGACGGTTTAAGGTTACGGGAAAATTCATTAAAATATCTAGAATTACAACTCGTATCAGAACTAAAGTATTAGCGGATTAGCATAAATTATACAACGGGTGGTTCTGATTTCAGGGCCTGAAAAATGAGAATTGCAGCTTTATTTCATGTAATACAATTTTCAGATCTGAAAACACTGCTAAATGTTACAGACTGAACCTTTAAAAAACTGGAAAAGGTTCTTAGCCGAGTCGACGCCTCATTGATTTCTTTTAGCTAATGATGTGCTTACGATATAAGAGATAACAATGTTCATCATAATAATATCATTTTAGAAGAAGTCAAAACTGTCGAAAATAATGAGGTTATTTATGCACGCAGTTAACTAAACGCCCATATAACACAAGACTATCAGCTTTCCTGGTCTCATGCACACTGAACTGTGTACTTATTTAATTACATAATTAAAATAAACATTTCTGTGCTTTCAGTTCTGTGCTTTCTGTTACTCATGAATAAATGTTTTCTGGCCCAGACACCCGCTTTCACCTTAGAACTATGTTTTAACTCTTAAAGTGACTTGTAATTTCTTTTGGTATCTGTATTTAAATCTTACATGTAAATTTAAAAGCTAAACTAGAGGTCGTAAGTGAGATCTGACCTCGAAATACTGATTTGCACACACCTTCGGTCTGATAGGGTCATGTTGTGAGTACCAACACTACTTATTCCTCCACGATGGTTTTCTACTCTAATAATTTAATAACTAATGAGAGCGGTATTTGTGGCCGTTCACAGGGCTATGTTTCCTGGTCTATAATTCTGCATGCTTTGACAGTAAGACTGGAAACTGTCTTGGAGGATGTATGGTGGTTGGTGTAAACGAACTGGAACTAGCACACGGACCCCTATTAGTTGATCCAGTTGATAAATTCTATTTGTGGCTCAGACAGGAATCTGACATTTTGACTTGCATAGACATTTTCCCCGGGCTTTCTTTAAAAAAAATAAAAATGCCAAAAAGTTTACAGAGTTTGAGGTTAGATTTAGATGTACGCCTAGTATTAATAATTATGTCACAAGCTTGAATACCAAATATCCCTTTGGCTGATAGACTACAGTTGGGGTAAGGGGAAATTTTCTCCAACAGCCTCAACACACTCTGCTGACTCTCTACATGTGTGAAAAAGTTCACTCTGTGTCACGCGTTCAGATTTGTTGTATCGATGTTGTGAGGGATGAGCAGCGGGCAATGTGTGTGTTTATATCAGCAGGAGCCGGCTCACAGTGTTGTTGAACGTTAATGAACAGCACGCGTGTCGCCAACAGACTTCTCATAATAACTATAATCAACGATCTCTGTGGGCTGAAGTACAGGCTCTGTACAATGAGACGGAGCTCAGGAAGCTCCACTGTTGGAATCTGAGTCATAAACATACGTCTGTGTTTCCACTTGTACATCGACTTGATCTCTCTCTCTCGCGCTCTCTCGCGCTCTCTCAAACACACACACACTCATACAAACATACCCTTTCAGCGATCTGAAGTCAATAAATTGAACTTGCCGTGGTTGGCATAACCGTTCTATAAAACAAACAAACAAGAAGAAGAAGTGACATAACTGATTGATTAAAATATATCACTAGTGTACTTTAAGAAAATGAGCATTTATTAGTGCTGCACCATTTCTCATTCTGTAAAATAGTTAAGTGACTTAAAACAGTAATGATACCAACTCATGAATGGAAAAATATAGTTAATGGGCAGTATGGCAAAAATGATACATTACAGTACAGTTTGTAATTCTCATGGTATGAGTATATACAGTATAAGACCAAACGTTTTGGGACACCCCTCCAAATCATTGAATTCAGGAGTTGTTTTTCAGGGGTTGGGTTCAGCCCCTTAGTTCCAGTAAAAGGAACTCTTAATGCTTCAGCTTCATACCAAGACAATTTCATGCTCCCAACTTTGTGTGAGGATGACTCCTTCCTGTTCCAACATGACTGCACACCAGTGCACAAAGAAAGGTAATGGATGAGTGAGTTTGGTGTGGAGGAACTTGACTGGCCTGAACAGAGTCCTGACCTCAACCTGATAGAACACCTTTGGGATGAATTAGAGCGGAGACTGCGAGTCAGACCTTCTCATCCAACATCAGTGCCTGACCTCACAAATGCGATTCTAGAGGAATGGTCAAAAATTCCCATAAACACACTCCTAAACCTTGTGGAAAGCCTTCCCAGAAGAGTTGAAGCTGTTGTAGCTGCAAAGGGTGCGCCAACTCCATGTATACATATATATATATATTATTAACCTAATTTCACATAATTTTCCGTTTACTGTATACGCTAATAATGCATTTGCTACAGGTGTCTAATTAATTGTCTGTGCAGTTCATATTTCTGTCAAGTGGACTATTTCTGCTTTTGCTTGTCAGGTTTCAGAAATCGTGCATCACGTTCCTCTCCGTCATTGCGTACTGATGTACTGTTTTGACCATGAGAACAGATGTGCGTTGTGAGAGAACGGCTAGTTTGAAAAGATGTTGTGGCATTTCTAATTGTTAGGGACGAAAAGAATGAGTTTCAAATGTTGCAAAATGCCCCAGAATTTTTCAGCAAATACGCAGAGTCAGCAATACTGTGAAAAAAAACCCCAAATTAGTGATTCACAAACAATGAGGTGCCTGGATGTCTCAAAACACTAACTGCGAAACAGACGACAAAGCAAAACACTATTTATCCATATTCTCGACTTAAATGTTATATAATCACACAGTCGCCGTTAACGAACGTGACCGAACGAACAATATAAGAAAGGGGAAAAAAAAAAACTCTGCACACTAGAGAGCATGTGTTGAGCACACAGATTGCAAAGCCATCCTCAGCGGAGAGAGAAAGTCTCCCAAACTGATTATGACACCTCTCCTGCTAGCCCATCAGAGCCGCTAAAGCTAACGCTAGAATTCACAGGCACTGCATGTATCAGCGCAGAGCACATAGCTTCCACGCACTCCTCTCCAGCACGATTAATTATGGCTCTTGATGGAATTTGTGTGAGAGTACAAGCGACATAAAAAAAAGAAAAAAAAAGAATTTGTCACTCGTGGTTATGTCCTCTCTGTGTGGGATGATGACACTGACGCCATGCGTGGCCACAAAACAAAAATGCCCTGTCACTGACACCTCGTATTTACATTTGATTGACGGGGAACATGATGGAGGGAAAAGACGATTAAAGAATTTAGTGAACTGAATTGTAGTGTCTGAGTAAACCTTTCTTGTAGTAGCAAGGAAAGGTATTCCAAGATCAAGAAAAAATTCCTGAAATGAAAATGTTTTTGACACCCTTGGGTGGTGGTTCACGGCACGCCTGTGTTGCACCGGAGGTTCGCGTTGACGTCTCTGGTGAGCAGATGAAGGCCCTGTGTGTGTGTGTGTGTGTGTCTGTGTGGGGTGCTCACACCAGCCCACCCGTCTGACAAACGGCACCTTGCTGATGGGCGAGAGAGAGAGAGAGAGAGCGTCAGGGAGCCCTCGCGTCTCGCCGATACTCGGCCTGAGTCAAGACGTCAGAAACACCGGCACCAGCGTTCACAGCTCAGCTCAGCCAAAAGCGAGGGGGAACAGATGGAGGCTTGCAGAACATAAAATGCATACATTTCAACCAGGCTGCAAAACATGTCTTATTTAGAGACTTAAAAGATGCAGAAAGAAGCAGACTGTACTGTACTGTACACTGGTATTATATTTGAGAGAAATCAAGAGCAAATATTGCAAGAAATTATTTATTTAAAACAAAATAAATATTTTAGCCATCAATCCAAAAATACTGCAACACATGAAAAACAGGAACCAGTGCTGATTCTGTAGCGAATCCTCTGTTGCAGATTATCCAATCACATTCATACATTTATTCAAATTATTTATCTGAAGGCGGCTCTCTGGAGCAGAGAGGTCAGGCAGAGAGGTTTGGAGGAAAACAGATTGTAGAGACAAATGGATAAAGATGTATATGAATATTCTTTTCTTTAAGTGCAAAGCTGATATGTCTCAGGACAAAAAAAAGTTTTCACTTTAATACACGACCTTGCATTACAAATCAAGCCTTTGGTCATTAACATGGGAATGTACTGTATATGATATTGAAGTGGCTTTTAATTCATTCATTCAACCATTTTCAGTACTGCGTGCAATATTGCTGAACTGGTCAAACATTCTGTGGGAGCGGTCAGTTATGTGCACACCTCTAAAAGTGGTAATGTGAAGTACCGGTGTAAAAGAAAAACTCTAACTATTTCAACCTGTCTTGTTTATAGCAATGGTCTAATCACTAAAAGGTAACTGTTGTCACTATTCGTTCATGTTACTTGTTTTAACAGATTTTTGCTGACCTTCAGAAACGTTAAAACACACATATGTGAGGAAAGAGAGCGACAAAAATAGAGCCGAGATAAAAAGGCCAGCAAGGTGGATAAAGCAGAAAAAAAGAAGTGAGGATGAGGATATATATATATATATCACCCTGTGTGCTTTGGCAGGAATAACGTCACAGTGGTTAGTGTTATCAGTGTGCACGCAGATCTTACGGTCACTGGGTTTGTCCTTTTTTTTCACTCCAGACGGTCTTTTCTGTCCTCTACCCTGATAAAGATGCCACAAATAATGCTGACATGCATGGACACACCCTGAACCACAACCTTATGAGGGAGAAACCTTACTCGGCCTAAACTGAGCCTCTTTCCATAGCTGGACATCAACAGGTCTCCTCCCGTCTCTCCTGTATTTAGACAAAGAACGTTGCTTTTGGATCATTACCTCAGCGCTGACATGCATTACAGACGTATATTTTACTATGTATAAGGTGAAATTTAAGGTTGTGTATTTGTCTTTCTGTAGAATGCTATGATTTCCCCAATACAGATTTCAACTTTAGACAAAAATATCAGAAATCTCTCACTATCGCTATATCCTTACGCTGTTTATTTAGTGAACTCAATGTATTAACAATTAGTATTAGGTTTCACAACAAACCGGTGAGCACAGTCGGAACAACTAAAAATTCAGGGCTAAACGACTTCCCGCCGATTTTGATAGCCTTTTGCCCAGCTCGCTCAGTGCCATAGCCTGCATTAGCTCAGCTCGCTTGGCACCGCAGCCTTCATTAGCTCAGCTTGCTCAGTTAGTGCCACGGTATTCATTAGCTCAGCCTGCTTAGTCGGCTCAGGCTCGGCGATCACTGTGGCCTTTGTCATGCCGGATGCCTTCTTACAGTGATAATGAGTAGAAAATCCAAATTGCAACCCAAATCAGAATCAGAGAATTCGGAAAAAAGTAAAAAAAAATTCTGATCGGAAAAAAGAACACAGATTCAGAGTCGGACCTAAATACGTGATCGCATAACTATATAAATAGTTTCAAATATTTCGTTTTTTTTGGTCCAGATATCCAGAATGCACATGGACAAAAAATGCACTGGATGTCTGGTTCACTTCATGTGTTGATTCAGAGTTAAATCAATTTCTCACTGGAATCAAACAGTTCTAGAGTTCACTTGGAAACAGAGCACCGTGCTCAGACATGGTGATGTTGGGTTCTTCAACCTCCTTGAACAAACCACATCAATGAGAGAAGCCCACACCAGGTTCCAGCACGCTCCAAAGTTATCATTTAGACCACAACAGATCTACAAGGACCAGATGCAACATAAGAACACACCAGGAGGTCTGTATGTAGAGAGCCATATGTATTAAAGATCCTGCTGCTATAGTGGACACTGGAATTCGAATTTTTGTGTTGTTTTTTGCAGATTATAGACTGGCTTATGGTCAATCAAATGGCTTATTGCTAGTGAGTATTTCATTTCACAAGCATCCATGTTCACACCGCTATCATTCTTCATCCCACTGCATAGATTTCTCGCATCTCTCTCATGTCTCACTTTCTTTCTAAAGGTCTCAGCAAACGCCTGAGGTCCGAAAAACTCGCTGCGTTCTCTGGAACATCTGGGATCTGCTTCTCCGTTAAGGCAAGTTACGGGACAATAACCCCAGCCTGTTTTTTTTTCTCAGGGAAAAAAAATTGTGTTTTTAAAAGCAGAGATTGAATACGTTCAACACAAAACACCAGAGAGGCCAGGATCAGCCTGGCGGCAAACACGAGCGCTCTGCGTCTCGTACTGTGAAAGGGTTACATCCGCATGCTAGGCTGAAAGGAGAAAAAAAAAAAAAAATGCTCAGACACATGGAGAAGCACAAAATCCTGTTGAGCTGAGCTGAGCTGAGATACCCTACGTAGAAGCAGTGCTTCAAGGCACAATTAGGATTTTACGGAAGAAATCCACATTCCAGCACACACAGAAAGTCATCTTTTTATTCTCCTTCAAGCCGCTGTCAACTCACCGTCTCTCTCCCTGTCAAGGAAGAACCTGAAGCGGCTTGAGATAGGGGGGAAAAAACAAAGCCAAATATTATAGCATCAAACCTAGCTTCTTTATTTTTGGCAGGAGCACCACAAGTGAGGGTTAAGGGGGGAAAAACAGAAAGGTATTTCTTGTACATTTTGCATCCAGTTTATTCACTCCGAGGTGGTATAAGAATGGAGCGTCAGCGGTTGTTTGTTTTCAGTACATCAAGCAATGAGGGGGGGGGGGGGATAAAATGATCTCTACTAATATCCCACAGATACTAAATCTAGGCTTGTTCTGAGAGTTTGACAAAATAAAATGAAAGATTATACAGCTAAGCACAAGCACATCATTACAATTAATTCTGAAGATGCACATACTGCATGAAAGTAGATCAGATCCAAAAAATGCAGAAGTTTAAAGGTACTAGTTCACATTACTGTATATTTGTAGTTTCACATAAAAGATGTCACGTGAACAGCAGTTCTGAGGAGCCGAAACGCCTGGTTGATGAAAAAGCTTAGATGAGAACTCAAATAATCACTGAGCAGAAATGAAGCTCAGAACTTTTCGAACCTTGAAGCAGATGTTTAGGAATAGGGCTGGATAGTAAGTGGTCTTATTAGTGTACAAATAATAATTCCTAATAAAATGGTCAGTGAAAAAGTTCACTGTAAAATTTTTTGTTTTGGGTTTTTGGAATCAAAAAGCTTTTTTTTTTTTTTTTTTATTGGGATGCATGGCTATGATCATTTTACAGAAAAAAATGTGGTACATAACTAAAGAGCAGACTGAATTAACACAAAAACAAATTGATTTCTGAATACTTTAAGAAAATAAACGCTACCAGGAGTGAATATTGATGCAATGCATTCAGCTTCATAGACTTTTATGTATGATGGATATAACAGACAAGTGTCCATTAACTCTCATTAATATCCTAACATGCTTGCTTCTTGTCTTTATATCCGTTGTCCTGATTTTCTGTTCAGTGATTTAAAGACGAACAGCTGCGCAGACACCAAGCAAACTCATGTGAAATAATGTATGCACTGTGGGGGTTGCGTTTACTTAGATTCAGGTTCACTAGTTGAAAATGTATGGATTTACCGGGCGGTAATTAACACACTCACTAACGTATCTGTAGACTCGAGGCAAAATGCAAAGACATATATATCACTGAGGTGCGGCTACAATCTCTTGATTTTTTCAGCTTGATTAGATACACCATTGTGTAGAGGTCCCTAGTGCAGTACACTTCACAAAACACACAGACACACACACACACAGACACAGACACAGCATAAGAACAAGACAAAATACTTGTCTAGTTGAAGATGTTAAGCTGAACCAACAGTGTGCACTTTGGGCAGTTACTATGTTTGGACAGTGTCATTTCAGCTGTCTGGATTGCATGCCCTGAGGAGATGAAAACATATTTCTGCTGTCTCTGACCATTTTATCACTAAGCATCGCTCTGTACTATACAAAAGGTTAAAACCATCTACGTTAAGTGGAAGAGCTGTGCATCTTGATGACAGACAGTAAATTTAACTAAAATCACCAATCATGTGTCTTAATTTTTTAAACAGTGAAAACTCAGGATGAACAAAAAACCCCACACACAGACTATATATAATCAGGGGCATTTTAGTTTGCCACATGGAAGGTACCTCATTTATTCCAGTGGCCATAAAAACACTTTAAAAATGAATTTTTTCATTTTCATAAAATGAATTTTCACTTAGTAAAAACACTCCATGTGATGGCACTGGGGCTTTTTATGTGATATAGCAGTTTGTCTCAAATGTCTTTGAATGAACGTATTTGCATATTTGTGGTGTGTTATTTTTACTCTGTGATTATATTTAATGTAATAAATACATTTTTTGCTCATGTTTTAGCTCACTTGGCTAAAGAGTGGTGGCTAACGTGATGTCAAAATTTATAGCAGCTACACAGAATGGGAAACAAACCAATATTTGATCTTGGAACAAGTTTAGTTCCAGTAAAAGGGAAGCTGTAATGTCATAGCATCCTATACAAATGACATTCTGTACAATTGTGTGCATTGCATCTGAACACACACACCAGCAAAAAATTCAGAAGATTAATAAGGAGGAGTTTTTATTTATTTATTTATTTATTTATTTATTTTTTTACTTTAAACAAATAATAATAATAATAATAATAATAATAATAATAATAATAATAATAATAATAATAATAATAATAATAAAGTGTCAGGCTACTAATATATTCACCCCTGATAGTATGTCACTGACTGAATTTGCAACACTGACCAGGTCAATATGTGAATTAGAATGCATTAATTAATACAAATATAATCTAGCCCTAACCCTAAGTGATAATTGTGGGTTGAAGTCCCCAGAGTGATAAAAGTATGGAGAAAAAGAAGCAAGCATCTGTTCACTGCCTCCAAATTCACCAACAACACTAAACATAATAACCCTAAATCAGGGTTGGATACCTTCCCTGCATTCATCTACTTATAGTGCTTGATCCATTAATAAATGAGCCATCGTACATTTCTTACACCAAGTTACTAGAGTTACTGGAAACTTTTTAGGATGTTCAGGCATCCTAGAGATGGATTATTGATGAAAAATAGAAAACAACAGAGCAACAGTTGGAGTGCGGCTTCAAAGACAATAAAAAAGTAGCACCCAGCTCAGCAGGGTATGAAGGGAAGCTATGTATAGTAAAGCGAGCTAACTTCTGCCCACTTGTCTTCTTTTTACAGACGCAAAAAAAAAAGACAAAAAAAAAAGAAAAAGTCCACATGATGTTGCAAGTCCTTGTGTTTTGTGGGGGAAGAGAAATAGAAAACCATCTCAGTCACTTCAGGGTAATGCAAATGACTCTAATATGTTAAGAAGATTAAAGTGGATAAATGTCGAGATAGATTTTTTTTTTTTTTTTTTTTTTTTTTGGAAAGCCACATAAACCTCTAGTGTTTTTTTATTTTGCAGAAGGGAGGGGTGGATGTACGTGAGTCAGCTCAGGATAATCGACACAAAAAAACAAACGCTTCTCGATTGGCTGAGAGAAATTGGGCTTATTTGAGATTTTGTATTTTAAGCTTCTTGGATGTAAGACCGTCCTACTTCTTTCTTATGATTTCCTTTTAAACCCAGCCCTTAGGACAACAAAGAAGCTACCAGCAGACAGGGGTCACACTTCCTTTCCTGAATTAGGCTTGCTTGTCTATCTAAACTTGCGTCAAACTAGTCTTACTTTTCGCGTTCTTTACATTTTCCAGCTGAAAGTTAAAAGAACTTGTAAACTCTGAGTTGCTCGGTTAGTGTGGAGATTTATTTAGTCGAGTTGTACATTACTTATTGCTGACTGTTCATGCACGGAAAAAAAAAACAAAAAAAAAAATCCTCCAGAGATACACAGATGCCACTGCAGAAAAATCTGCCAGTGTGAAAAATCGGAAAGGAGAAATGAAACAAAACATCGTAAACGGATTAAGACGTGACGCTCATAACATTCCCAGTGATTCCGATGCAAAATGCAGGATCAGAGGAATGACAAGCGCATGATGACTGCTCTGTCTCTTATCATGCATTGCATTCCCTTGGAGGAACAAAGCTGGGCGAGATCAGAGTTAGCCATGAAACAGGAAATAAGCGTGTGCACGTATATGAGAGGGGAGAAGTTGAATTTAACAGCATGAACAAGGTAGATATTATGAACAGCCTGTTGTTTGTCACACTGCATTCCTATGGGTCATGCTGTCAATTCACTAAGATAGAGGGAAAAACACTCCAAAGATTTGGAGCTTTTGGATTTACATTCATTATTTATTGGTATATGCATTTTGCACTCAATGCACTGCCATTCATTTACAGAGAAAAAACATCAGCACCAAAGACACTGAAAAGACGTCAGCGCTGAGAATCAAAGTTAGACAAAGTTCACTCCTTTTAGTTATTTTGCTGAAACCGAAACAGATACTTTGCTATATGGATTTATTTTCACAATTTAAATCGAAAGCAAAAAAATAAAAATAATAATTTCAATTCTATTAAATTTATTTGTATAGTGCCTTTTTACAATGCAGCTCTGTTACAGAAACAGAGAAGGGAAATATATACAAGTATATATTTATATATATATATATATACACAAGTTTAAATAAAAGTTACTATTTTATCCCTATTTGATCCTTAATGAGTAAGCCTGTGGTGACGGTGGCAAAGAAAAAGAAAGGGGAAGAAACCTTGAAAGGAACCAGGCTTAGAAGGGAACCCATCCTCATTTGGGTGACACTGAATAGTAAATAATGTAAATGTAACTAAATAATGTCCTTTCTACAACAGCAACCAAAGGCCCATGAGGAACTACTAGGTT
Source organism: Hemibagrus wyckioides (assembly GCF_019097595.1). Taxonomy (NCBI): domain Eukaryota; kingdom Metazoa; phylum Chordata; class Actinopteri; order Siluriformes; family Bagridae; genus Hemibagrus; species Hemibagrus wyckioides. Next base: position 5,527,805 of record NC_080714.1, read on the forward strand.
CTATAAATATAAGTTCTGAGATCATTACAGGCAATAATTCCTTGCTGTCGCAAGCTGACAGATGTAACGCCAGACCCGTGACAGTGTGAAAGTCCCCAAGTGGCTCTGTCCAGCTGTGGACAAGGGAAAAGGGATGTATCAATAGGGCAGGGTGATATGACAGTGTAACATTGATATTGTGATAAATTATGCCACGTTTGTTAGAGTGCAGATATCATTTTAGTCTACAATCGTTTTCTCACTGTGACTGAATTGCACTAGGTGTTGCTTGGAACAGGATGAGTAAAACTCATGTAGTTTGCATTTCAGGGGTCAGTTTACATCTACAAAGAAAATACACGTTTGGTTCACAAATGGCATGTTTGGTTCACTTCCGGGCCTTCGGTTCGATGGCTTTTCTAGTCAAATGGCTTTTCTGATTCAGAGTCAAGTTTAATTTGAAGTGGACTGAAACCACCTCACTCTCTGAGAGCATCTGAGCGTGATTCATGCATTCGCAACTCCTGAAATGAACTTTATATGTGAAAGCACTCAGTTTTAACCTGGGACAAAAATAGAGGAGGAGATTAAAAATCCTCATATATCTACTAAAAATACTTAAAAATCCAAATCTGAAAGCTGCCATAAGTGAAGAACGTGTGTGAGCAATATTCTCAGTTCTGTAAAACAAACCTGTGTATATGTAAAACACTTGCACGCAATCTCAACCATAGATTTGGGACATCATCACCAAATTCATGTTTCAAACAGCAGCATATTTAAGGCTTAACTCGTCTATACAGGCAAGAAAAGTCTTTTAAATATGATTGGGCAAATCCCCCTAAACAGCTTGAAGCCGAGTGACATTTTGTCCTCATTTCTGCAACAGTTCTGCCAGATATGATCCATCATCTCCAGTTAACGCAAGTGTTAATTACTTAGGCTGCTTGAGCCTGGCTCCCGATGCTCTGCGCTGAAGCAATTCTCCAACAAATGCTCGACCGTTTCCAGGCTTCATATAAATAGCAATTTAATTTCTGTATGTTTATCCTGACATCCTCAGTAGCAAAGGCATATTCCTGAGTGAATTGATTATTGCCTCTGTGAACTTCAAAATACCCCGCTCTCGAAGTGTGCATGAAGACATGAAGTCTGTTCTTTGATGAGGTTTATGCTGTTTGCTGAGGATTTTTAACAGTTTATTCAGTTTTTTCTCATATTTTTACATTCTCATTAGCTTTTTCTTTTTCAACGTCTCACCACATTATCTCATTTTGCACACCCCCACACTAATCTTAAGGGCATGTCAAAATATACTTTAATGAACAGATGTGTCTTTCACAGATTCTAATAAATGATGTTTTAAGACCAACTGTTGTGCGTTGTATCGTAACAGTGTAAGTACTGTCCCCGTGACTGGATGACCAGCCAGCGGTGTAACAATAACTTGCTTTATTTAGTCTTAAACTAAGAAAAAGTCTAGAAAATAACAAAGTAAACTATCAAACTACAGGACAATGAGACAGTGGTGTAGACCAGGTATAGAGTTGTTCCCCTGACAAAAACATGTTGGCACCAGGGTGAAAATAATCATATCCACTTTCACTTCATGTATAACTATCAAGTATTGATCACTATTAGTGCTAAAAGTAGCTGGGCCTTCACAAAATTTAACCATAGAAATTGTAATATGAGCGCTGTTTCCCAGCAACAGTAATGCAGTAAAATCAGTAAAAATCCATATAAGGCATGTTTTTATGCTGAAGAAAAACAATGGATAGGTCAGGAGATAGAGCTGAGATCGTGAGAAGATGCAGTATTGCTAGCAGGTACAGCCAGAAACAACTGCGAAGCTATAGGATCGGTCAAGTGTCTCGAGAGGCACTGATCAAAATTTCAGTAGAAACAGGGTCAAACCCCTTCCCAGACCTCTGGGTAAAAATATTTTTGAAATAACTTCACTCATCACAAGAACCGGGTCTCAATCCATAAGCAGGTACAATAGTCTAAAACTAAATCTAGCTGAATCTAACTGCACAGTTATAGCTTGGTCAGTATTTAGCTCTGGAGGAACACGGCACTGCAGAATGTATTACTGACCCGTGATTAATCATCATACTCTCATCAACCAAATACTAGGTATGCAACAATGCATTGTGACATTGCTACACAAAAATGTGCATCTAATACAATTACGCTGTTTCCGCATTGTTTTGCAAAGTATACGTAAAAAGGTTCATAAATATTTTGAACAGATTCAAATGATACATGCTAATATTATTGATCCTAAAATTTAGGAACAAAATAAAACACACCATGATCTGACTTGTTAGATGGTTATGAATGATCTGCAGGAACAGAAACAAGAGAACACACAGGAAACAGAAGCCCTGGGCAACTAATAGAAGAGAAAGAAGAAGAGAAAAAAAACAGCCAGGAACGCAAGTGAAGAGGTAAGGGAAAAGGGCAGGAGCAAAATGAGGGAGGCAAAAATGAGCACATGGAAGAGGTCAGAGCTACATGGAAAGAGAGATGGAAAGCGGGAATCTGTGATGGAGGTCAAAGCTCAAATGTTACTGGTACATGAAGCTTCACTGCTGGCAAGTCTTCTGGGATATATGAGTAATGCCGTATGCTAGGAGTGAATTTACATCGCTGTCTATACAGATAATATAGTTGATAAGGCATGCGGCGAAATCTATTTAAACGACTAAATAACGGTGTTCACAATACGGCTATGATACAGATTACTCTGAACAGATTCACAGAGTCTGAATTTAATCTGCGAGTCAGAGTGTTTGATTAAAAGGGTGACATGCACAAGCATGATGACACTGATAGCGATATTGGACTAAAATATTAAGGTGTTGCTGCATCAGTCTATTCAAGTAGAGAGGAAGCCATGGCTAATGCTGCCTTCAACTAAAATTCCTTGAGACTTAAAATATCAGACCTCTAATTAAAGAAAACGCCGCCTCAACTTGGAATTCATACTTGGAACCTCAACCCTGAGTTCATATCATCATGGCTGCTCAAAGCATCATCAGTTTATTTCCCACTTTGTAGCTCAAAAACACAGAGACTGAAAGCTCCATCAGGAGTTAGTACAACAGGATCGATTGTCCAAACTGAAAATGTGAAATAAAACTAGTTTCATTATAAAATAAATAAATCTTGGACGCCACCAAATATCACTGAGTAGTTGTTGTTTTTTTTCGGTGGATTTTTCCTTTAATTGACGCCCAGCAGTGAAAGACCCTTCAGAAATCCTGCATGGGTGGACGTGTGGGTTTCCCTGGGAAAGACACACAGGGTCTTCCGGAAAGGAACCCCACCTTCGGATGGCAGATAGTACGCCGCACCAGTGCCAAGGTAGCGTGGGTGAGTGGGCAGCAGTGCACAGAGACGACTAGCAGCCGTGGGCACTGCCAGGCTTAGCGATGAAGATGCTGCCCGTGTCGTAATCATAGGCAGTGAGGGAAGAAAAAGGAAAAGCGGAGATTCACTAAAACAGAAAAAGAAAGGGGGGGCTCACATTCAAATCCTCTCTCTTAACGCCCCCACATAGGTTTAAGCAGAGCGTATAAAATCATTCACAGAGAGAGAGCGAGAGAGCGAGAGAGCGACACAGGCGGAGAGAAAAGGAGCTTGAGCGAGAAAAGATACAGAGGTAGTGCTTAATACCGGCGCAGAAACCTTGCTCAGGAGATCGCATCCTGGCAGTTTTAATCACTGTAATGGTTTAAAAGCCTCATCTCTCCTAAGAACCAAATGAAATAACTGACAAAGGTCTTCATCAAAGTATCATAAGCCAAAGAAGACTTTCGACAGCCCTTGGGGACTGGCACCCGAAAAGTTAACATGATTTCAGTCGACTGCAAAAGCAGCAAGGATGATAGATTACAGAAAAACAGAAATGCTCTGAACTTCTGAGACTTTTAAATGTCATGTTCGAATGAAGCTTTCAAAAGGAAATGCGTTCGTGCCAGCACTAACACTTCCACATCATACCAATTCCAAGTCTGTTCACAACATTCAGGACACTGACTTCAGTGCCAGTTATGGCTCAAAGTCCTCAAATTTGAACTCGAAAGCCCTGTGATGATGCTGAACCATCTTCTCTTCGCTATATGGCCAAGTGGGATGTATTAACATGTAAATCCATGCAAATGTTTTGGCTGGCCATCTGATCCAGTTCTATTTCTGTGTTCTGAGCTACATTCTCCACAAGAACCGTAAGCTCACAAGAGCCTTTTAAATAGGCAAATTCATTTTGAAAAATCACTGATTCGGTTTCATTATATCCAAATGTAGATTGTTCTGTGCCTTGAGATGTAGCCTAGGGGAAGACGTTATGTGTGTTAGTGTTTTTGTGCATGTTTAACAGGAACTGTTCAAGTTGTATGTGCGATTTTAATATGATTAACGCGATTTTTTTTCTCTGACCCACAATGCACTGTGTATTCTGACACCTTTCTATCAGAACCAGCATTAACTTCTTCAGTAATTTGAGCAACAGTAGCATGTTTGTTGGACCCTGACCCTGTCGCCGGTTCACCACTGTTCCTTCCTTGGACCACGTTTGATAGATACTGACCACTGCAGACCGGGAACACCCCACAAGAGCTGCAGTTTTGGAGATGCTCTGATCCAGTCGTCTATCCGCCATCACAATTTGGCCCTTCGTCAAACTCGCTCAAATCCTTACACTTGTCCATTTCTCCTGTTTCTAACACATCAACTTGTAGGACAAAATGTTCACTTGCTGCCTCTAATATATCCCACCCACTAACAGGTGCCATGATGAGGAGATCATCCATCTCAATCACTTAAAAAGCATCACATTATTGATATTACATCTATAGCTGGTTTCCTTTTAAAGTTGATCACAGGGACCCTAATATGCTTAAAGTTTTATACTAAATAGATGTTTGTACTCAGGAGTTTGGCCAATGTGGTACAAATCAGTCATTCACAAATATCCGCTAGAAAAATATACTGTGGCTATTTCATTACTTGCGACAAAAAGTGTGATCTCAATTCTACACTTTGATTCCTGTTTCATCAAGAATCATGCAGCCCTGCACATTTCTCAACTCCTCTCTACTGCGGGTTGATGGAAAAACACTTAGCCTATAGATAGAACACACTGAGAATGCTATTACCTCCTTCTTTCCTGTACAAGTCATGGGTACTTTTCCAATTTGTTGAGAAAACACATTATAACTCCCACAATAAGCAGCATAGTACTGCACTGAAAATGCTTACATAGCTCCCATATCTTATAACAAAAAAAAAAAACAACAACAACAGAGAGGGAGCAACATAAAGTCTGTAATTTCACTGGCTATGTCAGATCAGAGCGTCTGATTCACTGTGAAAAACAGCCAACTGACAAAAGTCATTTTTATTATCTCCGTGCGTCAAAGATATTTGAGGATTTGAAACATGGCACAAGCGGAACACCACAAGTGTTGGTACACAGTATGCTGCCAATTATCTGTTCCCCAAACTGAGAACATGTGGTATCATTGCAAGAGACAAAACCAAGAGATTTTAACAAGGATTTAATACATTACCATGACTGCTAAGAATTACACACACTTCATTTACTGTTGTTTTTTTCTGGCATATGATCAAACCTGGAATAGTGTTGGGGTTTTTTTTGTTTTTAAGAAAAAAAAAAAGGCATTTCAGAAGTCTGAGATTAGAGAAAAGATGTGTGATGGAGGAGAATGAACATTTTGGCAAATGACTGCACTTTACATGTTGGCGTGTAATAAATACATTATGACGCTCGGATTAAAATGCGCCTCTCTTTAAGAAAATTCGCATTTGAGGGACATCAGTGGAATGAATATTGCTCCTTGAGGAAAATATAAAACTATCCATGTGTTTAACGATCGTTATTAAACGCATAGCACATTCTGTTTTTCCAGTTGTTTTGTTATTCTTTTACAGCTGGAGCATCTTGTTGAGCTCATACTTCTGGTGACTTCTACCATATCGTGATGTCCGAGTCATTAAATCTGGCCCAGGGTCCAGTCCAGCCAAAAACATTTACTCTGTCAAGTCCTCTCTTTGCTCATTCTAAAACCTTTCCTTGAGTGTTCTACGATAAGCTTTTTTGCTGTCTACGGAAACCTTTTCTGCTTCCGACAAATCTGACAAATGCAAATTACTAATTGTCGAAGAGCATACTGGTGTTGACAAGCTGGCTTCTTCTTCAGCTGTTGTTTTCCAGCTTTCTTACTACTATTAGTCCAGGAGGGTCTAGCTTGGCCAGTCTTTGGCAGTGGGTTGATTTCATAGTACTGAGATGTTTAATAACATTATAAACAGTTCTGGTTCATTAAATAATGCAAAATCTGCCATCTGGTCAGAATATTGCTTTGAGTTTGTGAAGCCTATGGTGTTTCAACACTTAAAAATTATATATTTTTCGAAACCAAAAATCAGAATTAATTCTACTCTTTAGCTAGAGTGACTTTATTTACACTGATGTTTTTAAATGTGACATGGTGGCTCACTTTAGTAACACTGCTGGGACCAAAGTTCTAAGAGCAGCGCTTGCCCTATGCTCCTAAGATGAAAAATTCTGCATATAGGCATCAACTATCTTAAACGAGGTCACAGCAGCAAGCGAGCTCAACACAACAAACCATTACAAGTGTACGTGAAACGAGCAGACTTTTAAAACTGATGCTTGACTTTTTTATATTTGCTACCTTTAGCTAACAGACTTGCAAAGAGTCAGTACCTTTCCCAGCTAATAAATCACCAGGAAGGATGCTAGCATTATGCAAGCTTTTTTTCACCTGGAGAAATCTGACCTTTCCTCTATAAAGCAGGCTTTTCAGAGAGTTGTTTGCCTGCGAAAAGCTTTATATAATAAAATGGATAACGTTTTACTGCATAAATATTAAGTCAATAAATAATATTTAGTTGTAATCTTTCATTATCTGTCCATTTGCATCATTTGCAAACTAACTCTAGGCCTACAGCAGAATCTGAACAAAGCTGGACACATATCAAGAAGAGGCTACTAAATCAATACATCTCACACTGTTGCATGTTTAACAGCAACATCAAATACCCAATTACATTATGAATCTGATCGTATCATCACATGGATGCCTGAGGATTACTTGTACCATGAAAGCCCTTACAAACTGTAAACGTCCACTAGGAAAAGATTTGTACCAACATCTACAGAAGCAATGTACTGTATGTATGTAATAAATATTCATATGGTTCCTTACAAAACTGGTAGAGAAATCAACCCCAGGTCCTGCTGGTTAATCATCATGGTCGGATACTAGGAAAGATGTATATTATACATCGGGGAATGCTTATTTTCATCGTCTTTCAAATTTGTATCCTATCATTGTTAATATTATTCTACCATTAAATCAGTGAATTATGTTTTCTACCAGACAGTCATTAGTAACGTGGGATTTCTTCCCCTCTTTTTCACAACTTCATCAATTCGCTGTTTAGATTCATGTTCTATTAATTACTTAACCTCGACTCCACTTGTCCAAGATATTCTTCTGTGAACCGAAAGCCATCACGATGATATCGACTGATACTCACGAATACCTCTACGTTTGAGACCTTTCCTGCTTTTCATAGACTTTTTAAAAGAATTCGGAGCAAGAATGGAGAACAAAGTCAGGTGCAGTGTTTGAGTAAATCGACAAAAACTAAATTAAAAGTGACTTCAAATCTGTGTCAGTCCCCCAGGCAGCACAGTTTAAAGTGAAAGAAGTAAAATAAGAGTAGTGAATGTGTTGAAGTAATAACGGGCAGACGGATATAAGCACCAATTAGCTGATTTTAAAATTTCTGAGCTCACGGAGCTTGTAATTAATGTAATTCTATCCTGTTACCATCACAAAATATCATTAGAAGCAATATACAATAATGGGGCGGAATATAAAATGTACAGAGAAACTCATTACCTTGATGGCACTATTACGATTTCGGAACGCATTGCGATAACACGAGTGCTTAGAGTGAAGGGAAAAAAAAATAAAGTAGTGAAAACCAAGTTCACATCCTGTGGAGGGTTTAGTCATTACTTCAAGGGCTGAGATAGAAATCTGTTGTTTAGCATGGCCCTTTGCTTTTGTTTTGGGTAATGAAAGCCCATTGAGAGGCGGACATGCTGGACCACTGCCCATTCCGCTCCGTTTCAATTACCCAGCATGCTTTCAGCGGGGTAATGAGGTGGGTGTCACCACGGGGGCAAAGTGACAGCCAGTGCCTGCTGCACTGCCGCTTGGCCTCTCGTTTCCGCAGTGATCAGCTGCCAATTGAAAGGGTCGAGAGGGCAGGCGAGTGAAAAAGATGAGGAACAACAGAAAAAAAATAAATAAACGAAAGGGAAGACCTACCGCAGACCAGCGACAGGCTCACAAAGAGTCGCATTTTCACAACAGACCTCCAGCTACCGTATGTTTTCATAAGATTCGGAGAAAAAAAAGCGGTAGCGGGAAAAGGGGGAGAATTACGTTTCAAAGTCCAGTAAATAAAGTTGGTATTGATTTAATCGCACGTGTAATTCGTTTTGCTGTCTGACACCAAGTCCTGCAATAAAAGAGAATCATGTAGGACAGCATAACAGATAATACCACCATACATCAATTGAGGTTCTGGAGACATTAGGGCGATAGATCACCTTCAAGCCAGACTGCTTAGCTACGGAATTTATAAACTAGCTCCTAAAACTGAAGTGGCTTTCAATTTTAGTTTTCAATTTATAGATACTCTATGATACTTTGCTGCTGTTCTCCTCTAGGCTTGATTCTATTTTATATTTAGTTTACTGCAGCGATTCTACCACACCGCCGCCATGGAGCCACTAAAACTGAAGTGATACCACGGCGAGTGTTAGTATGTTCGTGATTTATCTGAAATATTGTGTTTGTCAAGCGCATCATGGTGGTACTTCCTCCTCCGTTCAATATAGGAGCCTTCCAAATGGACGGTTTCTGCTAAATAGCATGACGTGCAACTCCGAGTTAAAATTTGCACCGCTGAACGTTTTGTTTTGCTATGATTTCAAAAATAACGCAAATCCAGTAGATTAGCTGGAAATGATCAGGATTACATCTAGCTCCATAAGAGCTATAAAATAAAAGCATGCGCTGTGCTATCACTGTGACAGGAGACATTTTGGGACTTGCTCATTTGTTTACTGGGCAATGTTACCCGATTAATTCACAAATATAGAAAATCACTAATTAAAGCCTTTATAGAAACACTGCTGTTTAAATAATACCTTGGATTAGCACAGTTGCATCACCTTGACTGACTTCTGCCTATCAAGCAGCACCTAAAAGGTTTATAGCCTGCCCCCTTTTTTTCTGCCTGATCTGAGCTTAACAATTAATCACAGCATGACCCAAAGTACAGAAATAAGGTCCCAAATTCAGCTATTTAACATTAAAAAGCTGTGACCTGAACCCAGAATCAAGACCTGTCATTTTAACTTTTCCTACTGCTTCTGTATACAAAAATGGTGGATATACAGCACTTACAGTTACCCGTGTCAACATTGCTAACAAGAAAATTCTAGCAGGCAGAGAGAAAAGCCAGAAAAGGCTTTTATCACATATGGATTGGAATGAAATTTAACAAATATATAATTTACATTCCGGTGCTTGTTAAATACTATATAGGATAATGAACTGTTTACAACTCTAGTCAAAGATATTTTCTATAATGTTCATTTACCATGTGAATTCACACGTCAACATCTGCCTAGATGAAGTATGCTAGAAATAAACGTAACAGCTAACTGAAGTAAATGAACACCTGTTCACGTCTTTCCTCATTGTCCTGTCTGAACAACACGTTAGCTTTGTTTTCAGGTGTCTACATCATAGCAAGAGGTGAATAGTGTTAATGCTGTGGTTGGCAGCTCTGAATAAGTTTATAGTGCCACACTGGAATAAAACTAAAAATCTTATCACATTTGTTCATACATGTATGAGTACCTGGACATGAACATGGAGCCTACATTATTTTCCAAAACTTGAATAAACCTTAAAGTGTTAAACATAGTGGAGAGTATTAACTGAGAGTAATTAACATGATTAGCTTTATAAATACTCTCTATGTATGTTAGATGGACAGCAATCCAACAACACAAACACACACACAAATAAACATTATATATATATATATATATATATATATATATATATATATATATATATATATATATGATGAGAGGTGAAGTGAATAAGACTGATGATCTCCTCATCATGGCACCTGTTAGTGGGTGGGATATATTAGACAGCAAGTGAACATTTTGTCCTCAAAGTTGATGTGTTAGAAGCAGGACAAATGGACAAGCGTAAGGATTTGAGCGAGTTTGACAAAGGGCCAAATTGTGATGGCTAGACCACTGGATCAGAGCATCTCCAAAACTGCAGCTCTTGTGGGGTGTTCCCGGTCTGCAGTGGTCAGTATCTATCAAAAGTGGTACAAGGAAGGAAAAGTGGTGAACCGGTGACAGGGTCATGGGCGGTCAAGGCTCACTGATGCATGTAGGGAGTGAAGGCTGGCCCGTGTGATCCGATCCAACAGACGAGCTACTGTTGCTCAGATTGCTGAAGAAGTTAATGCTGGTTCTGATAGAAAGGGGTCAGAATACACAGTGCATGACGGGTCAGGGCTGTTGTAGCGGAAAAGGGGGGCCCACACAGTGTTACGCATGTGGTCATAATGTTATGCCTGGTCTTTGTGTATGTACATATACATATATATACGTGTGTAATAAAATATTTTTTTTAATAATTTATAGAAAGGTCAAAATTTGTCCACAGGAACCCAAAAGGAACACTGTGACACATAATAAATTTTGTGCTGGTCCTTTGACTGTACATTTCCCTGTATGCTTCTAGACACCATATAGTGGAGTACTTCTGCCACCTTCTGGCCAAAACATGCTAAAAAAAAAATATTGGCGAGGACAATAGATGCACTAAAATATTACCATAGCGAGGATAAAGAGATCAAGTAATCAGATTATGTACATTTTTTATCATATTTTAAAATAATTTTTAGCTTTAGAGCCCTTAGAAAATATGTCTTTAGAGTAATGAAACTCAGAGTAACTTAGAGTAATGAATCTCTAAGTGAAATTAGTAGCCTTAGTTTAAACTTGTTTAATGTCACTGATACTAACACTAATCCTACATGCTGCAGGGAGCGATGCAGCAGTGCTTTAGTACTTTCCATCCCTCTCACCTTCTTTGAGATGATCAAACACAGCAGCTTCTGCCTCCATACTGACTTTTTTCAACCTGTAGGTCACTAACAAGACAAGCCGAGTCTTATGTTACAGCGAAACCATCGTATACAATGGCGCCTGCCTTATATAGCTGCAATGCATTCTGGATCCGACATCGTTGAGTCCAACGTGTGCGCCAACGGGCGTCGGATTTCTCATAAATATGGCTTTGAAGGCCATTGGAAAAAAATGTCTGAATGAAACTGGACTTTGTCTCTGAGTTTGCTGAAATGATTTCCCGATCATTAAATGCCATTTGAACTAAACCTGCTCTGAATTAGAGCGAAAATACAACACCAAATTAGCACCATTATCACTAATCTAATCAAGCATTTTAATCTAAACATACTTCAAGAATGTTTCAGGATGGAGATTTCCTTTAAGGTGTGGATAAACAATACAGGAACATCAGTCAAACCAGCATATGTAAAAATCTATCTGTCTTACCTTGCTAGCCGTGGCCACCCGAACCTGTGGAGGTCCCCATTCTTGACTTATCTTCTCTCTGAATTCCTGAGGGATGATCATACAGGAACGAATGTCCACATCTGGGTAACGTATCTCTAAACCATCTCTAAAAATCACACACACACACAAACATTGAAGTCAGGGCATGAACAATGCACTGTGCTGGCCCTGTTTCTGATTCTAGTGCTACCATATGTTTAAGAGTAGTCTTACAGCCACTTTGGAAAGGTTATAAGTATCAAAGAACGTGTATGCCAAAGGCAGAGTGAGTCTTTTGAAAGTAAAAAACCTGTTCAGAGAAGCTGTGGAGAAAGATGGCCAGTGTGGTGAGTGGGTTTTCTGAGTGGGACCTGCTAGCTGCTTAGCATCTATGAGTCAGAAATGTGAGGGAATCCTACACATTCAAAAGCCCACAAGCTTACATTCCACATCAGAAAACTTCACCTCATTGACAGTCTGTTCACAAAACGTCGAAATAAATGTGCTTTTTTAACACCTACCTGCAAAAACCCCGGTCTTCTTCTGTCAGGAGCTCGTCATGTAACGGTCCAGATTGGAGCTGGCACGTGCTCAGGGTGCACGCGAGCGCCAGCACTATAAAGGCGCGAAACAACATCTCGAAGTTTCTGTCAGGAATAAACAAGACGAATACTGAGGTTCTGAATATACACAAGCAACAAGTTCATTCCTCGTTCACTTAGCCGTCGCTTTCTAAAAATAAACACGACATTATAGTTGGGTCCCCCCCCCCCTTTATTTTTTACCTGGTGCCGTAACTGCTGCTCCGTCGAATAACAGCTGACCCCAGTGGTCATACATATAAATATATCAAATAACAAAGTTAATTTAGGAAACTAAGCCTGCCCAGTGCACACATCAACATGTTTTGGTTTCATTAGACTGGTCCTAATATCTGTCAGTCACTAGACGAGGCCGTGGTTATCTTGTTGACACGGATTTGCAGCTCTAACATCCGGGTACTTTTATTTTATTATTACTTACATATCATTTCTCCTTTATTTAGTTTCCTGGCATGTTTACTGAGGGTGTTCCGTTATGCACAGGTTCCTGGCACTGACTACCCAAATCCTGCACCAAGGCAAATGTTCTGCTCTTAACTCTTAATCTTTTCTGCAGTATTATATTTCCAGAAATGAACCCGCTCATATCTTTGAGCAAAAGACAAAAATATTGTCATGTTTTATTATAACGCGTTCATTTATCATCTGGCCAGGGTCACAGTGGATCTCAGGAACAATGGGTTCCTCGACAACCTTGAGCCGAAAGCGTGGATTGAGACACGACCCAGCACACTGTGCACACACTAATTTGCACCTAGGGGTAAATTAGTGTAGCCAAGACACACATAAACTTACTGTTCACTTTAACGAACTGCGCCCTGACCCCATCTTCCTCCGCTGGGATATGCGAAGATGTATGTGTGGCGATAATAAAGGGTTCTTGCGCTCAGTTCTGAATTAATAGGAACACGCTCAGTTTAGGCATTTATCTGATCAGCCAATAATATGGCAGCACCAATCCTGCTCATAAAACATCATAATGTGGGAACCATGACTTTAATCCATGGTGTTGCTGTTGGAGCCAAACGGGCAGGATTGATCACATAATATAGAATTTTTTTATAGAGTTTTTCCACACCATTTTGTGTAAAGACAGTTGTGTGTGAAGACCAACAGTGTCTAAAACACTCCAACTTAGCCGAATCTAGCAGCAAGAGTTAAAGAGATCACACATTTTCACCATCCTTATGTTTGTTGTGAACATTAACTGAGGCCTTTGACCTGCATCTGCATGATTGTACTGTATGCATCGTGCTGCTGCTGCCACATCACCAGGTGACTAGATAACTAAATAAATGAGCACAGGTGTTCCTATTAAAGAGTCCCATGAGTGCTTCTGAAGTGCTTCTTGTACACCAAGACGTTTGCTTCAATTTCAGATAGGAATTTATGAGCATTAATTAAACAACATTTTCCTGAGACGGGCCATGCTGTATGGTTTAGAGGCAGTGTCACTTGAGGAAGAGACAGGAGGCAGAGCTGAAGATGCTGAGATTCTCTTTGGGAGGGACACGGTTGGACAGGATCAGGAACGAGTACATCAGAGGGACGGCTCATGTTGGACGTTTGGGGGACGAAGTTAGGGAGGCCAGATTAAGATGGTTTGGACATGTTCAGAGGAGCGAGAGTGAGTATATCGGTAGGAGAATGTTGGACATGGAGCTGCCAGGCAGGAGGCAAAGAGGAAGGCCGAAGAGGAGGTATATGGATGTAATAAATGAGGATTTGAAGCTAGTGGGTGCAAGTGTTGAGGACGCTGAAGAGAGAGACAATTCGCTGTGGTGACCCCTGAAGGGAAAAGCCAAAAGAAGAAGAAGAAGAATGAAACAACTCTTTCCTAACGGTTTATTATTGTAGGTAAAATGTTTTCATTTAGAAACCAGCCTGTCTTTGTAATGTCACATCTAACGAGATGTGTACTTTGGGTTCAAGCATCAAGTAAGTCTAAGCAGTTTCTATGAACCTCTAATTCATTTCCAAAGGAGCTGAAACAGTAGTGTGAAGACAGCCATACAGAGAAACACAAACCCTGTCCAAGGTGCTGAGAAATAAACCCAAAAGAACACCACTTTCCAATTAGGATTTATTAAATAAACACTATTTACAGCAGAATACATGCTACAATGTCAGATGTCCATTCCCCCCACCACCACCACGAGCCCACTCCTAATCCAAAACCACACACCAATTAAAAAAAAAAACGTCAGCATCAGTTTGCTAATACTGAGAAAACATTCAAGTTTTGTATTCAACCACTGAACATCGGTGACTCCTGGACAGAGCAGCTAGTTGTGATTGTGCAGCAAAAACACATCTCTTGGGGGTGCGCTTGTACTCCCTTTGGTTTGTGCTTCTTCGCAGCGGTGGTATGTTAGCACCGAGAACACGGGAAACATTTCCAGGATTTTGCTCTTTTTTTTTTTTTTTTTACACGTTCTGGTTGGAAATCCAATCGATAGTCGTAGTCGAAGCGTGCCTTAGAGTCTAAAACCGCATCGGAGTGCAATGTATCGTATAGCACATTAGCCTAGATTATACTGCATAGTGCTCAGCTGTCAGCTATATGTGTGTTTTTTTTACTGTTCTAATTCTAAATCTAAAGCTGAACATTCATTCAGAAAGTACATGCACATAACAGGTTTTCTAGTCTTAACACACTCCCGTTACCTGCACGACTATATATATATATATATATATATATATATATATATATATATAGCAGCATCTATCGAGTCTTCAATAGCATTTCATTGAATCTGTAAAATAATGAAAGACAATTTAGAAGAGGAATTCCCTGCATTGAATTTATGGGCCATGGGCTGTCATGGGGGGTGGATGAAGCAGCAAACTGCATTAGCGAATTTTCTAAGGCCTTAAAGGCTACAATGGCATCACAACAGCTGATTTCATTTTTTCCCCCACACAGCCTTTTTCTTGTTGGAAATAAAGCTGGCTAATAAAGCAGTCAACACACACTACGTCCCACATGTATGGTAGTACGGACACTAGTACATGATGAACAGATATACAGTGTGCAGCATGTGTCGGTACGTATAGTATAGTTTCACCATGTTTCAGTACAAACACGTACAGTATCGAGTGAAAAGAACCCTTTACTGTCAAAGAGAATCATTTACATTAAGGCATGAGGTGTCTCGACTGCAGCAGCAGATATGGATTCAGCAGACTTACTGAGAAATTCCTAAATGTTTTTTTTTTGGGTTTTTTTTGTCTAAAAAGCATTGCCGTCCCACGAAAACATCATCCCCCCCCCCCCCCCTTTGATTGTTGCATTTCGTTTTGTTAGTACATAAACAGCAAATAGCTTAGAAAGGATCTGGAAAAGGAACAGCTGAAAGTCTAAAATTCATTGAAATCTCGTTTTAAAAAAAGAAAAGAAAAAGAAAGAAAGAAAAAAAAAAAAAAGAAAAGTTTCCATTGGACAGCAGCAAAGTATCATATGCTAAAAAAAAAAAAAAAAAAAAAAAATTCTAAAATGATTAAAAAATATTTATGAATATATATTGTGATGCTTAACTCTGTACAGTTTCAGTCTGTATTGTTAAATCCGTAAATGATTCACCCCCCAGAATTAATCACACATTAAGGTGAATAAAATCCAGCTCCTGTAAGACAGTTAAGGATTTCTCATAAAACGTCACTTCGCTGTTTAGCACATTAAGACATCACAAGCACAATATCGATCATAATAACAACAACAGTTGATTTCTGTTACAATCACAGAGCCCTAACCGAACAGGCAGCTCTAACACTTTCTTCTTCTTCTTTTTTAAAAAATATATATATACACACACACATGATGTATCGGTGAATCCTCGCCTCTATTACCACCTATATTACAGCAGACAAGTGTATTTGAATGAGATAACACGGAACCAGATGGAGTTATGTGATAACAGAGCTGGGAAGATTTGATGAGACGTTTTCCTATCAAAAAATACATTTTGAAAGAAATGATTCTGGGTTTTTTTTTTTTTTTTGGTGGTCACCATCGCGAATGGACGTCCGGTGAAATATAGACATAAATGTGATGGGTAATGAAGTCCATTTGTGTCCTCGCACAAGCCTAACCGCTTTCTTCTATTTCTATAAATCTGAACTTTGAGGTTGATATCTCTCATAGCTCCACAGTTCCTTGACCTTCAGA
Source organism: Hemibagrus wyckioides (assembly GCF_019097595.1). Classification (NCBI taxonomy): domain Eukaryota; kingdom Metazoa; phylum Chordata; class Actinopteri; order Siluriformes; family Bagridae; genus Hemibagrus; species Hemibagrus wyckioides. The sequence goes on from NC_080714.1 coordinate 5,544,306, forward strand.
AGAATCTAATCTTTAACTCCACCCTCGTGCCTCAGCTTTAGCTCATGTTTAGAAGTTTCAAAACAGTTTAATACATTTCTAAAACACTGGGGGGGGGGAGACATAAATCGAATACAAGTCTTTCTTTTTAAATCCAAAACCGAGCTTCAGGACTGATTTATTTTGAATGAGTCTTGCCCTGTGATGAATAACGATTCCTTAGGGTGGATCTAAGGAGTGCTATCTTGTGTAGCTTTTAGTGTTCCATCTGTACCAGTACTTTGAGGTCGGGGGTTCTTAATAGAGAAGTTTCTCTGTCTAAATACTACTGTGCAGTTTAACGCTACATTCAACGCTAGTCGGAAATACATCGATTTCGATTCCTCCGTGTTTGTCTTTTGCTATCACACAAACTGTGATCTATATATGCAATAATAAACACATTTAACGAGCTAATTTGTCTTACCTTATACAAGTGTTTATGTTCTTTAGATGTTCTACACCGTTCAGGCATAACATTATGACCACCTGCCACAACAGCCCTGACCCCTCGAGGCATGGACTCCCCTAGATCCCTAAAAGTGCGATGTGGTATCTGGCACTAAGATGTTAGCAGCAGATCCTGTAAGTCCTGTAAGCTGCAAGGTGTCCATGGAGGCCCCACCTTGCAACTTACAGAACTTAAAGGATACTTTTGATAGATACTGACCACTGCAGACTGCTTCTAACACATCAACTTTGAGGACAAAATGTTCACTTGCTGCCTAATATATCCCACCCACTAACAGGTGCCATGATGAGGAGATCATCAGCGTTATTCACTTCAGAATGTTATGCCTGATTGGTGTACTTCTTACTCATGATTTGATGCTACTTGCTGAACTCGGGGGTTTAGAAGACCATCCAGAGTTGACGATTTCTCAGTCGAGGGGATTTTTCTTTCTTTTTTTTTCCCCCTCCAGTCGGTTAAAATCAGAGTAACCTGACTATAGAGCAGTGATGTCAAACATACTGTTCGAAAATAGTCTTGTGGCCCTGAACAGTCCTGAAAAAGATCTGTTAGTCCATTAGGGGGCAAAACAGAGCTATACACACAGTAACCTTAAATACTGACAATGTGCTTATTATATTACAATTTATTTTAAAAATACAAAACTAAAATTACACCGATAGGGGCCGAATACCTCTGCAATCACAAACTTTCCTCTAAATCGATTTAAATGTGTTATTTGACACCTGTGCTATACAGGAACAGAGTTCTAGATGAGGAAATATGCTGGGTGGTTATTGTATACATTCACAAATGCCAACATCTGGTTTGAGTTGCAGATATTAGCTATCAAGCCCAGATGTTGGATCACAGACCAGTTATAGCCTAAAGTAATGAAGTCTAAAGGCTAGTAGGAGATAACCTGGGTTGGAACAGATAGTTAAGTCCAGTGTTTCCTGAATTTATCTCTTAGACCTAGAAAAAAAAAAGGCATTGAACTTGGTTTATTTGATTCTTGGCACAAACTGATTGACTCTGATGGAAAAATCTTGACTTTGCTTTCCAAAAACTGATGGACTGTTGATGTGAACGAGGTTTTGTGCTGGTGCCTACACACCTTGATTTCTCGAAATCAGTAACGCCATTCGCTAAATACAACCTCTACTCGTTCATCTTCTGAAGTAATAAAACAATATTTCACTATATAACTCTGACAGACACTGCAAAGGCCACTCACTTTATTATTAGATACTATATACCAGTCCCTCCAGGAATTCACTATTTATGTATTTATGTGACTGTTGTAGCCAAAAATGCTTGGGCTTAATTGTATTTTTGTGCTATTTTGCTAACTGATTCGGTGTAAATTGCAAGAACAGGATTTCTTTGAAAACTTCGAATCGAAAGACGTCTTTTCCAAATCCGCGGAAAATCTAGGTTGACTTTGAAATCTTGCAAGCTTCTCCAAAGGTTTGTTTGGCTTTGTTCATTTCTGCAATCGCAAAATCATGGAGGGATCGAATTATATAGCCATCCTTAGCCTACTGTGACTTTTCACATTCACACCAATAATAACTATTCGAACGATTATCCGCCCTTTCGGTTCTCCATACTAGACGATCAGCGTCATGAGCAGATCAGTTAGCGCTAGGAATAAAAGCCGTGAATTAATAATAATCTTTTTTGTATTGGAAACTGCTTAATATGCATCATGCTTGCAGGATCTCCATCTCATACAGGTTCCAATGAAGCGATGTAAACAGCGTTCTATTAAAAAAGCTTGGTTTAACTTAGTGGCATTTCACATTCTGTAAACTCCTCGCTGTTTAGCGCTACTCCGTACGAGGACCTTTTTTTTTTTTTTTTTTTTTTTGCTTGCGTTATATTCTACACTCTACAGAGCTCTTAAACTTTAAACGACCAAGACATGAGCATTATGTGCTCTCTACACTAAACAGTAATACTTTTAGCAAATACATTCTAATACGAAATGGCCTAGTCATGGGCCTGCCCATGAGCCTATTGTGTAAATATCTTATGCTAACCAATCTGAGAGCGATTGTGACGTGCAGTGTTCACAAAATAAAGCAGAGGAATGAGCCCTCTTCTTGGAGATCTACCGCTTCGCAGAGTTTAGCTCATACGCTAGCTCTAACCATAACGATGTTGCCGGTTCTCAGGAGCATCAACAAGGAGTAAGCTTGTGCAGCGGGACATCTCTTAAGACGGAGGGTAAGCATTCTTAAAGTAAAGTAGAGGTTAAGATTTTACTAAGTGCCCACACAAGAAGTCTGAATCTTGGAGCTGAGAATTTTTGAGGTCTTTGCGATTAGGAACAGTGGTGAGTATTCAGAGCTTTTTTACTGTTTTTCCTTTAGCGCTCTGAATAACGGGTGTGTTGTGTACAAGGCTATAATCGTCATCAACCTCTGATTTTGCTAGGAGAAAAGGAGAAAGAGAGAAAGAGAGAGAGACAGGGTCCAAACAGGACGAGGAAAAATGCGAGCCCTTTTCTGAATGATCATCGTAAAAAATGAGAAACAGTTCGCTGTTGAAGTCACAGTCAGGGCCGTTGGGTACTATTACCCTTCCGCAAGAGCAGGACGAGCCAATAGGTCATTCGATCCCAAACTACACGGTCGTGCCACTGGGGAAAAGCCCAGTTTAACTCGTCCATGCAGCACATCACCGTAGTACTGGCAGAGGGAGGGGGAAGAGGAAAATGAAATCCCACTACTGTAAATACAAGATCTGCCATTTGAGGAACCGAGACCGAGAACTGTTTCATCTGCTGGGTCTTGTCCGAACAGCCGAGGGATTAAAAAAACAAAAACAAAAACAAAACAAAACAACAACAAAAAAAAAAAAGAGTCCTACAATCTCTGGCTCACCTTCCTGGGTTTTTTTTTTAATATGTTTTGATTCCTGCGTAGTAATTTAGTAGAAGATATCGCCTGTATATATATTTTTTTGTGGTTGTTGAAATGGCTGTCTCTGCTGATGCCTGCATTTCCAGTTAAGGTCAGATCAATAGGTCTTGATTAAATCACATGACAGCAGAGGACCCGGGAGAGGACGGGGAGTTGGACGAGGGGGAGGATGGAAGGTTCCACAAGAGCCACTTGCGTTTACACTGGCGCTTCTGGTACAGGTAGTCCTCTTTCTCCCGCTCTTTACGAGCTCGCTGGTAATGATCGTCCTCCTTGAGGTACCACACCGGGGGCCAGCGATGCTTCTCGAAGTATTCCTGGTTCTCTGAAAAGGCACCAGAGGATGTTTCGGTCAAAATGGTGACACGTTTGACGCCAACTATGGGTAATGCTGAGCGATCGAAACTTTATGGAAGGAGTCTACAGATACCTGCGGATTTAGCCTTCATGTCACGAGGGAACTTGCGGCAGACGCTGTTGTAATTAGTGCAGATGTGGTGGAGGCACCATCCAGCTAACTGGTGGGCACCATGGAACTGAGAAAAGGGAAGATCACACATTATACATAAAGCATTAGTTATGCATGAGTGAGGAACTTTCTGCGTAACCTTTCACATTTACCTGAGCCATTTCCAGATAAACCAGTACTTCTCCATCAATATCAGCTCCCATCATAGCAGCCTCCATAAGCACAGTCACAGTGTACAGCTCTGAAAACACCACACACACACACACACAGCAGAGCTGCATTTATGAGTAAAATTTATGAGTAGATTTAGCAGCACACAAAATGTTAGTTTATACCTGGTGTTTGTGTTTACATGTGTGGTCAGTTTGTGAATCTGTATGCTCTTGCTGAGCTGTGATGAATCTAATTTCCTCTATTTATTAATATTACATATAACTCATGTTTGTATCATATTATTTTTCCCATATATGATTATTATCATAATAACGTAACATATCTCATCTAAATATATACACCAATCAGGCATAACATTCTGAGCAGTGACCAGTGAAGTGAATAAGACTGATGATCTCCTCATCATGGCACCTGTTAGTGGGTGGGATATATTAGGCAGCAAGTGAACATTTTGTCCTCAAAGTTGATGTGTTAGAAGCAGGAAAAATGGACAAGTGTAAGGATTTGAGTGAGTTTGATAAAGGGCCAAATTGTGATGGCTAGACCACTGGATCAGAGCATCTCCAAAACTGCAGCTCTTGTGGGGTGTTCCCGGTCTGCAGTGGTCAGTATCTATCAAAAGTGGTCCAAGGAAGGAACAGTGGTGAACCGGTGACAGGGTCATGGGCGGTCAGGGATCACTGATGCACGTGGGGAGAGAAGGCTGGCCCAGGGAAGGTTCCCTTTTGAGTCTGGTTCCTTTCAAGGTTTCTTCCTCTTACCGTCTAAGGGAGTATTTCCTTGCCTCAATCGCCTCAGGCTTGCTCATTAGGGATAAATGCAAACACATTTAAGTCTAATATTAATGTTGAACTTTTGTTCTATATTTTTTATGTTCTGTAAAGCTGCTTTATGTCCATTGTTAATAGATG